>NC_047084.1:233145079-233445079 GCF_902459505.1 Geotrypetes seraphini
TTTCTCCCGTGAACACAGAACAGAAGTATTAGTTAAGCATGTTTGCTTTTTTCTCATCACTATTCACATATCGGTCCATAGCATCTTTTAGTTTCGCAATTCCATTTTTCATCTTCCTCCTCAGAGCAATATTAATTCTATGAGGGCCCCTAGGCACACAAGTATACTGGGCCCCCCCCCTGGCCCTGCCACACCCCACCCCACCCCCACCATGCCCCCATTTATCTGTTTTCTTATTTACTTCTTTATTTCCACTTGTATTGCTTTCTTTTTTTTTTTTAAATTAAAAACAAAGATTAGCATACGAGTCACAGTTTTTCATCCATGCAATCCCCAAACATCTCTGAACAAGTCCCCCTTCCTTCCCTTCCCACCTACTTACCCAGGACTTTAACTCTGACCCCTTTCCATACATATATAAAAATGTTCAAATATATTACAAAGCAGTAATACTATCTGAAATATAAGTCTATATTAATAACCAAGTTTACAACGCCTCTCAACTGTCTCACTCCATGTCAACCAACTGTAACCCATATGTATGTATAAACAACCAAATCTGTAACTCCTCTAGTACGTTCCACTCATAAGAACATAAGAACTGCCATCTCCGGATCAGATCTTCGGTCCATCAAGTCCGGTGATCCGCACATGCAGAGGCCCAGCCAGGTGTAAATCTGGTGTAATTTTGACACCGATAGCCCTCTATGCCTCTCGTAAGGAGATGGATCAACTCAGAGGGTAGACCAAAACTTAGTCACCCCTTTCATGCCCTGGAGCCCTTATGGTCTTTATCCCGATCCTCAGCGGCACCACTTGGAGCTCAAAACGCTCTCATTGCTCCAAGCTTTATGTGTCAACTCGTCATTGGATCGATCTTTTATATTATATTATTTATGTTTTTCAACTTTTGTCTATTCTATATATTCAAACTTCAATATTCTAATATTGAATATTGAAGTTTGAATATATAGAATAGACAAAAGTTAAGACCATAAGGGCTCCAGGGCATGAAAGGGGTGACTAAGTTTTGGTCTACCCTCTGAGTTGATCTATATTGATTGTATACCCTGGGTGAAAAATAACTAGTGCTATTGTTGAAGTCTCGTAAGGAGATGTGCATCTAGTTTGCTTTTAAATCCTAGAATGGTGGATTCTGCAATAACCTCATTGGGAGAGCATTGCTGGTGTCCACCACTCGTTGCGTGAAGCAGAACTTCCTGATATTTGTCCTGGACTTGTCCCCCCTTAGATTCAGTCCATGTCCTCTTGTCCGTGTCACATTGGACATTGTAAATATTTTTTTTTTCCTGCTCTATTTTGTTGATTCCTTTCAGTATTTTGAAAGTCTCGATCATATCCCCTCACATTCTCCTTTTCTCAAGGGAGAATAATCTCAGTCTCTTAAGTTGTTCCTTGTATTCCAAGTTCTCCATACCTTTTATTAGCTTCGTTGCTCGTCTCTGCACCCTCTCCAGCAGTTTTATATCCTTCTTTAGGTTGGGAGACCAATGTTGTACACAGTATTCCAAATGTGGTCTGACCATTGCTCTATAAGCAGCATTATAACTTTCTCGGATCTACTCGTGATTCCTTTCTTTATCATGCCTAACATTCTATTTGCTTTATTTGCCTCTGCCGCGCATTGTGCCGATGGTTTCAGGGTCCTATCTATCAATACACTCTGGTCCTTTTCTTGTTCACTCTTACCCAGAGTTGCACCTGACATTCTATACTCGTGTTCCTTGTTCTTTCTGCCTAAATGCACTTTGCACTTTTCCACATTAAACTTCATCAGCCATTTCTCCACCCATTTCTCTAACTGACACAAGTCACTCTGGAGTTCCTCACTATCCTTCTGAGATCTGATTGCCCGGCATAGCTTTGTGTCATCTGCAAATTTGATGATCTCACTGGATGTTCCTTCTTCTAAGTCATTGATGAAAATATTAAATAAGATGGGCCCAAGTACCGAGCCCTGGGGCACACCGCTAGTCACCTTCTCCCACTCTGAAAACTTCCCATTTATGCCCACTCTCTGCTTTCTGTTCTCCAGCCATTTGCCTATCCATCCTAGTATATCTCCCTCTATTCCATGGCTTTGTAATTTCCTGAGAAGTCTTTCATGTGGAACCTTTTCGACGCTTTCTGGAAGTCCAAGTATATTATGTCCACCGGTTCTCCACTATCAATTTGTTTGTTCACTGTCTCAAAAAATTGTGATTTCCCTTTCCTGAAGCCATGTTGACTGGCTCTCATCAGGTCGTGTGTATCCAAGTGCCAGACTATGCTTTCTTTAATCAGTGCTTCAACCATCTTTCCAGGGACAGACGTATGACTCACTGGTCTGTAGTTGCCCGGTTCTCCTTTTGATCCTTTTTTGAAAATTGGCGTGATGTTCGCTATCTTCCAATCATCCGGTATCTGTCCAGTACTAATTGACAGGTTGGCAAGTTTTTGCAAAAGCTCTCCGATTTCAACCTTCAGTTCTTTTAACACTCTCGGGTGAATTCCATCAGGTACAAGGGATTTGTCACTTTTAAAATTGTCGATATGGTAGTATATCCACTTCTACTGTGGTGAGGCTGTCCTCTATTACTCCTTTGAACACTTTCACTGCTTCTGGTATTGTTGCGGTGTCCTCCTTCGTAAAGACAGATGCAAAGAAGGGATTTAGTCTGTCTGCAATTTGTTTGTCTTCCTTGATGTACTCTTTTCTTCCCTGGTCATCCAGCGGTCCCACCGCCTCTGTTACAGGTTTTTTCCTTTTATATATCTAAAGAAGGGCTTGAAATTTTTAACCTCTTGTGCTATTTTCTCCTCATAGTCCTTTTTGGCATCCCTCACTGCCTTGTGACATTTTTTCTGATCATCTTTGTGTTTGTTCCAAGCTTCAGTTGTTTTCGTGCGTTTCCATTTTTAAAGGAGTCCTTCTTTTTTTTATGGCTTCCTTCACCTCTCTAGTAAGCCATGCTGGTTCTCCTTTGCCTTTGGTTTTCCTTTCTTTGGAATTCCGTAGAATGTAGAGATTTTGTGCTTCCGTGATAGTATTTTTCAGTAGGGACCACGCCTGATCTACCGTTTTAACTTTGTCCATCTTTTTCTTGAGCCATTGTTTCACCATGGCTCTCATGCTATCATATCTTTCCTTTTTAAAAGTTTAAGGTCGTGATTAAGGTTTTGGTACGTATCCCTTTCCCGATGTCAAGTTTAAAGTTGATCATGTTGTGATCACTCGTCCCCAGTGGGACCGTGACTTCTACTTCTTTTGTCAGTCCCGTAATGCCATATAGGACCAAGTCCAAGGTGGCATTTCCTCTCTTCGGCTCTCCCACCATTTGTTCCAGGAAGCAGTCCCCTAGCACTTCCAGGAACTTGGCCTCCTTGCAGCAGTTCGAGGTTCCCAGGTTCCAGTCTATCCCCAGGAAATTGAAGTCTCCCATGATTATTACATTACCTGTCTTACATTCGTGTTTAATTTCCTCTATCATTTCTGAGTCTGTCTCCTCCGTCTGTCCTGGGGGTCGATAGTAAATGCTAATTTTTGTGTCCACACCAAAGGGACTCCAGCTTCTCTATCCTTTTCGTCGGAGCCTCTCTAACAGTTTCTACTCCATCCTGAACATATAGGGCAATACCTCCACCTTTCTGCTCCACTCTATCTCTTCTATATAGTTTGTATTCCTGTAGTACAGTGTCCCATTTGTTTTCATCATTCCACCATGTTTCTGTTATGCCAATGATTTCCAGTTCATCGTGTCTTGCTATTGTCTCTAATTCTCCCATTTTGTTTCTCAGACTTCTAGCATTCGTATACATACATTTGAGTTCCCTTTGTGTTACCTTCTTGGACTTTCTAAGCTTAGCAGTCTCTACTGTTTCTTTCATGGTATCCTTTTCTGCTCCTGCATTGTCTCCCTTATTTGCTTTGTGGTCGTCCCCTCCCGTGTCTGAGTAGTTGTCCGTAGTTCCGTCTTTGGGGCATCCTGTCAACAGGGCCATCAACTGGTGGTCGACTGTTGGCTTTCCCCTGTCCTTTAGTTTAAAGCCTTCTCGATGGCCCTATTCATGTTGCCTGCCAATACTCTTGCTCCTTCCTTGTTGAGATGTAATCCGTTCTTTCTGTAGTACTTGCTTTTCCCCAGAACGCCATCCAGTTGCGCACTCCTTGTATGTTAACTTGTAATGAAACAACAAGGCAAGCTGTCCACCAAAGAATCCAACATGAAACAAAAAAATATCAGGAGAAAATAAGGAGATTCAAATCAGGTTTATTCAAGGTGCTCCAAGAACCATGCCCGATGTATTTCACCATACAAGGCTAGTAAACGCTAACAGAAAACCATGTCTTTCATACATACAGAACACAGATACACCCTCACCCAGTATGGAATAAGTAATCACAAACTAAAAATAGAAATATGTAGATAAAGGTTAAACTGAACTGCCAAGAAGCCAAACTGCATACAGCGAAACACCACAGAAATGACACATAGAGCTCCTTTTACTAAGCTGCACTAGTGGTATTAGCGCGCGCTTAGCGCATGCTAAATTGCTGCATTTGCTAGACACTAATGCCACCATTGAGCTGGCGTTAGTTTTTGGCGCATAGCATGACCACCCATGCTACCTGTTGTGGGCCCCACTGGTTATTTTATAACCTGAGCCAGAGAGGTCAGAGGAACATGAGGGCAGACTTTCTGGAGCCAAATCCCCTGTAGGAGACGAGAGGTAACACCCAGCCCTGATGGAAAAACCCTGCCTCTACAATCTCATGCAGCAAGTTCTTGAGCTGCAGGACATGATCTGGTAGCAGACGATCAGCAGATCTTTCCAAGGGATTTGAGAGAGCCAATTTCTTAACAAGCTGGAAATTCCACAAACTGAGGTTTGGAGAGTTTAACCATTAATCCAGGAACACCCCTGCGCCATTGGATAATTAGTAAGGGATGACAGTACCAATGTAATCTCATCTTTGCCTGCTACACTTCTGAATAAACAACCTATAGTGACTTTAGAATTAATCTGGCTGGTGATTTCTGACTTAGCCAAAGCTATACTGCTGACAATTTATTGTCAGCATACGTTGAAGATCTTCAGATAAAAATCTCCTATCAGGAGAAAAATCTCAGTTATTGGAACAATCAATCTCTTAGATTCAAGATATCCACAAAAAATTTGTTTAAAGATGTTTCTGCTGTAAGAGTAAAAATGAAAGTTTTGGAAAATTATGCTAGGAGTGTCAATTTATAGCTTATATATTTTCCTCTAGTCTCTAAAATACCACCCAAGGAGATGTCCTCTAGGTACTTTTCTGAAATCTGTAATAGTAACATAAAATCCCAAGATGCTGAAGGCAGAACAGGGTGGGGCTGAACGCGGAATGAGGCAGGGCCAGGGCAGAACGGGGTAGAACCACGTATCTGGGATTTTACCAAGGAAAATATAGTAACTCTATCACAACCTACCTGCAGTATGTCATCTCTTCTTTCTCCAGATACACTAGAAACAAGTGGGAGGGTGATGTGTGTTCACTTCAGACCACACATGGACCAAGTCCTAATCTGTCATAGGAGAGTGAGAAAGTGTGAGTGGGGCTGAGAGGTATGATGTTTAATCTGCTAACCAAGTAAGTGTCCAGATCAAGTTTGGATAACAAAATGGCTGTCCTAACTTCTTCCTGGTGGTCTTCTGGCTAGCGGTCTGGATATCAGCCCCTTAAGCCTCGTATCTGGACAACGTTTGATGGTCAGGAGCATTAGACCTAGCACTTAGGCCCAGTTTCTCAAAACGGTGCCCAAATCAGCTGGCATCTAAAAAAATGGCACTGGTGGCACATCACTCAAACCATGGCGCCATTTTGAGAATCACAGTCTGCATCAAAGATAGGCACCAGAAATGTAGGCCAAGGTTTTACAGGCCTACATTTTTGGCATCTATCTTCAACATAGAATCACGTTCAGCGGCAGTAAACATCAACCCCACACATAACCACGCCTCTTTTGACATTTGGCACTAATATGCCTTTTTTTGTAGTCACCTCGCAGTGCCTATTTTTTTTTCTTAGATTTTAATTGGGGTTTTTTTTTAATGGTGCAGTCAATTACCACACCGTTAATGGTCCATTAAAACACTTAACTTAGGCATTATTCAGGCATCTACAGCACTGTTTTGAGAATCTGAGCATTAATGTTCAAAAAAAGGCAGTCAGCACCTTAAAAATGCTGCCCATTGTGGACTGAAAATTAGCTACTTTGTTTTTAGATGAAAATGATATCACTAATCAAACATTTGATAAAGCCACCTTATCAAAAAAGGCTCCTATTCTGTCAAACTCAAGATTTCTGTAAAACATACTGCGCTGAAATGGAGTTAGATATCTCCCACAAAGACCTGAATATTTTCCAGCATGAGAGAATAAAGTCATAGGTTAAATACGTCCAGATGTTTGACCATTTGTGAGGCTTAGGAACTCTGAAGAACTGAGGCCATGCTGCCTTGCAACACATGTTTTACATCACAATAGGTTAATTATTGTGTTTTTCCCCCCTCCTGCATCTCTAACAAGGTCAGCTTACACTGTGTCTGCTGTACTAACAATACAACCAGTAATTGCCTAACAGTAGTAATGTCATTTGATCACATGCTGTGTTTTATCTCTAACAAAGCTTGTCACATACTAGGGGTCTGCACTGAGCATTTTTCTTTTTCTTTCATTTCATTTAGTTCTTTTATTTTGTTTATTTCTTTTGATTTCATTTAATCACAATAAAATAAAGAAGTGAAATAAAGATAACAAACCATGAAGTAGAAAAAAAAGGAAGAAAGAAAAAAAAATAGTGGGTCTGGGTCTTCCCTCAGCACTCCTGACCTAGTTCTCCTCTTACACCATCCATCAGTCTTTAGGGGCAGAAACTGTCAGGGGTAGTACACAGTTATATACCCCCAGAAATCTTTCCCACTGCCCCAATGAGCTTTTGATGGTGATTTAGAAGATATGAGGTGTTTCTGGCTTGTGTTTCAGATGCGGGTGACATATGAGGACATTGCTGTCTCTTTCTCCCAGGAGTGGGGGTATTTAGATGAAGGGCAGAAGGAGCTCTACCTGAATGTGAAAAGGAGAATTATCGGACCCTGATCTCACCGGGTAAAGCAGTGTCTTGCAAACTTTGTCAAGCCACGGCACACTAAATGTAGTGGCTGCGGCTCGAGGCATCTGGATGTGCGTGGACATTGACGTGATTACGTTGTACGCATGCGTGATGCCATCATGTCGACATTCGTGCATGCCTAATATGCTTGCACTCAGCCCTGAGATTCTGATAAACTAAACAGTTCTGCTCACCCTGAATTCCACCTATCAAAGAGTGATCCTGTAAAAAAAAATCCACAAGTTGATAACCCTCGAAGTCTATAATTATGCGTGCACATTTTCATATTTAGTGTGCAATATTGCACACATTTCTAAGCTTATTAATTATTTGATTTACTGCCCAATGCAAAATTTTGCAAAACATCTGGGCAGTTTAAATAACTCAAATGAAAATAGTAGAATGTGTGGAAGAACATGAGAGATATGAAGAGAACTAAGGAACAAAGAATGGGCTAGAGAGGAACTACAATTAAAAAAAGAGAGGGAAGGAGGGATGTTGTCAGGCTGTGATGCAGGTTGCTCCTCAAAACATAAAAGGGAAATACAGAATGTATTAATGAGTGAAAGAGGGATATTGGCTGTAGGCATTATTGAAAAGGAAGGTTTTTAATTTGGCTATTGAAATTACCTAATGATGGCTATAGGTTATATGTTATAGAATACTACGTGTGTAAGTTGGTAAATTAAGGGCTAATTTCTGCCATAATCAAACATTTTAGAAAATGTCCAGGGCACAAGTTGGATGTTTGGTGCTAGACCTGTATTGATAATAAATAAGTACCAAAAAGGTGTCCTAACTGAGCAGATAATCACAGGAGGCATGTAATATATTTACACTCCCCCCCCTACACTCCTCCAGTGGTCACTGACCCCACACACACACACACACCCCACCAAAGATGTGAATGAAATAGTACATGCTTGTATGTATGATAGTTTCAGTTGTTAAGGCCAGTTCTAGTAGGGCAGAAGAGAGGTTCCTAGTGAGCAATATAGTCAACCATAGAGATGGGGAGTGAGGCCCATTCCCTACTCTGACTACTATACTTATGGTAGAATATGTGAGCCTTCCAAAATCCACCCAAACCCCACTGTACATACATATAGGTGACACCTGCAGGCCTAAGGGCTATTGGTATGTTGTACAGTTGGGTCCAGTAAGTTTTGGGTGGGTTTTGGAGGGTGCACCATACAATATTTGGGGATTATGGTAAGATGTGTACCTGAGCCTTTTTTATGTGAATTTCACTACAGTGCCTCCTAAGATGTCACACTGCTCTGTTGGGATGTCTGTGTGACCAGTCTATGCTGGCCCCTCCTATATCCTAATGGCTTGTTTTGTGTATTTTTCTTTTGCATGTTTTCTTTTTTCAAAAATAATAAAAAAAAGATTGACACACTAAGGGGCTCATAATCAAAAAACAAACAAACAAACGTCTAATGGGTACTTGGACGATCAAAAAGCCTGATCGTTCAAGTACTCATAATCAAAGCTGGTTTTAGACGTATCTAAAACCAGCTTAGGCCTTTCCCCTGCCTCTAAACGCACAGAGAGAAAAGAGGCGTTTTTAGAGGCGGGGAAAGGGCGAGGGTGGATGTTTTTTTTTTTTTTGATAATGGACATTTTCCCTGCTTCTACTTTCAAAGTTTAAGGCCTTAGACCAAAAGGGGACTTAGACGTTTTATTTTATTATGCCCCTCTAAGGGTGAACACAACTAGAAATGTTCATAAAAATAAATAAATAAATATATATTGCTGTTTCGAAAATGGCTATTTTCTCTACCTGATTTTTGGATGCACTTCCGAAAACATCTGAATTTGGATTCAATCATCATATTGAAAATGCCCCTCTTAATTTCTCAACTTCCTCAATTGACTCTCCACATAGCTCCACCTCTACAATAAATCAACCCATTCTTCAGACACCTCATACCAACTTCTGTGCAATATTTTTCTGGGTCATCTGTGATTGTGCACGGACAGAAGAAAATTGATGAAATTGTTGAAAATGCAACTTTTTTGTATCTGCATTTTTGAAAAGAGCATTCCTATTGTAGCCAGGTTTTATGGATTATTTAGGTGAAGGAATTGTAATGATACAGCTTGTTTTGATTTTTAACTTATGTATGTTTATATGGAAACCGTCTAGAGAAAGGCGGTATATAAATTTTAAAAATAAATAAAATATTGTCAACAACAGTGAATACCCAGTCAAAGACTCTTGCCCTGGAGCACAGAGACTTCTGATTTCAGCCTATGCATGCAGTATGTAATTATGGAGTCTTTTTACTAAGGCGCGCTAAAAGATTTAACGTGCACTAATCGATTTAGCATGTGCTAAATGCTAAGGCACTCATAGAATAAAATGGGTGCCTTAGCATTTAGGGGTCCTTTTATAAAGCTGCGGTAAGGGTTTAACGAGCGTAATACCGTGCGTTAAACCGCCTGCCACGCTAGCCACTAACGCCTGAATTGAGCAGGCGTTAGTATTTTAGCCGGCTGCGGGGGTTAACACATGATGAAATGTCCAACGCGCTAACCCCGCTAGCGCGGCTTGATAAAAGGACCCCTTAGTGCATGCTAATCTTTAGCGCACACTAAATCGATTAGCGCACCTTAGTAAAGGGACCCCTATGCTGCAATAAAAAGTTGAACTTCAGGAAAAACAGGGTCTTCTTTGTGGATGCTGGACTGCTGGCTTACCTGCCTGGACAGTAATGCAAATGCTTGCTTAATTACCCTAAGGCCAGAACCACTGTGAATTTTTACTACCCAAGAAAATGGTGCCAACATACTAAGACGCCAGTGCCATTTTCTTGACTTCACATTTTGAAAACCAAGTACAGCAGGCAGAGGTCATTAAGAATAATTTCTGACCCTGAAGATTGCCAAATGGGATCAGAAAGAGAAAAAGAGGGAGAGAGAGTGTTTTCTTTCTTATTTACACAGGACAGGGTAGGAGTTAAACATTTTGTAAATACCATGGGAATTGAGCACATTCTGACCTTGAGTCTCCTTTCAAGAACAGAGGAGCAATGACCTAAAGGTTAAAACAATGGGCTGAGAACTAAAAAAGCCAGGTTCAGTCCCACTATCACCCCTTGTGTTATTGGACAAGTAACTTAACTGTTCATAGTGTCAGATGCAAATTAAGGGGCTGATTCTCGTCAGACTGCCACCTAACTTAATTGTTTTAATTGGTGATAAATGACACAGCAATTGACTACATCATTTTTAAAAAAATAAAAGCTGCCTCCCCGATTGGCGCCTATCTCCATGGTGGCTAGAGGCACATAGTGATGCTGAAACCCAGAAGGGGGAGTGGTTAGGGGGCGACACTGGACTTTGGCGTCACCATGCACCGCTGGCTGTGATTTTGACATGAACCTAGGTACTGAAAATGTAGGCCTGTGAAACCCTGGCCTACATATCCGGCACCTAGGGTCAAGCCGTGATTCTGGAAGCAGTACCTGTTGTTGATTGCTACGCGGTAGGCACTGCTTCCAAAAATCAGCCCCTTAGATTTTAAGCCCTCTGAGGACAAGAAAACACCTAGGCCCCCTTTTACAAAGGCGCGCTAAGCGTTTTAGCGTGGATTTAGCACGCACTAAATCAACGCATGCACTAACTGCTAACACATCCATATGATAACATGCACACGTTAATGTTTAGCACATATTTAGCGAGCTCTAAAAAGCTTAGCGCACCTTTGTAAAAGAGGGAGCTAGTGTACCTGAATCTCTTTTTAGATCCGTAATTCATCAAGTCGCTAGGACTCGAGCACGAGTCGATGACACCTAACTAACCTGAATATAAGTCATCTAGAGCTACTATGGGAAAAAAATCAAATTTGGTTGAGTTAGTTACAGCTTTCCAAATGCGGTAAGGAGAAGGACATACATACAAAGACATTAGCATGATCTGTTAAGTCTCTTTGTTTTGAACCAAGACTAAAAATTTATTGTAATCATTAAAATTAACTTCAACAAGAAAAGAGAGACAAAATCCTAGGCCCTGGATCTGCATTGCAAGTAATACTAAGAACAAATTAAACAGGAAAGAGGCTAAAATTGAGCCTTGGGTAACCACACACTGCAAGGTATGGCTAGAAGAGGAGACATTCTCCACTTGGGCCCTGGATAAGTGCCATCCCAGGCATCCACCTCTGAGAGTCTTCCCAACAGATGCTCATGATTAATGGTGACAAAGGTAGAACTGAGATCAAGCATCCTTACCTTCCTCTGGATAAATAAACATTCTAATTCAACATGGCCACCAGAGTAATCTTTAATGGCCTGACCTAAATCTAGTTTGCCTAAAGTGCAAGTACTTTTCTATAATTCATGAAAGTCAGCTGCTGAGTGACAGTCTTTTCAAAGCTGTTTGCAAAGGGGGGCAAATTAGAAAATGACTAATAGCAAGTAAAGAGGCACTGAGATTGGATTTCAAACTGGAATTCAAAAATGTGTGGGATAAACACAGAGGATGTCTAATAGAAAGATGACAGAAGCAAAACATAAACTACTGAGGGGTTATGTTGGGTAAGAATGGTTGGAAACTAAGGCCAATGCAGGATAGACTTCTATAGTCAGGGCTCGCAAATGGCAAAAGACAGCAGACTCAGCAGTTGGGAACTAGGGACATTGCTGAACAGATTTCTATGGTCTGTGCCTAACAGGAAAAGGCAGATGAAGATCAAGTCTGCTTCTTGTGTATCACTTTATTATCATATGCTACAAGTGAGAGTGCTTTGCCTCTTAAAAGGGGTGGGGGCGGGGGGAAGGAAGGCATTTTAAAGTTGAAATTAGCAAGTTGAATGCTGTTAGCAATAATTTTGGTTTTTAACATATATTATTCCAAGACTATAGATAGGGCTCATTTTAAAAAAAAAGAAAAATGCCCAAAAAACACCATAATGGGGAGATGGAGGGCATCTGCCAGCAAAATGTCCAAAGCATATAATCAAAACAAAATAGAAAAAGTGTACAAAATCAAGATACTAATTGATTATAAGTGCTTGGTTGATTATCATTATTTGTATATAAATTGTATTGCACTTTTTGTTGGTATTAAAAACTAAATAAAGTTAAAAAAAAAAAAAAAATGATGTCTGCAAAGTGATGTGGGCAGCTTTACAGGATATACATTTTGCCACCATAACAAAATAGCAAAATGATTTGTTTGGGCATCCTGAAACATGCGCAGAGTTAGAACTGCTTTAAAAGCGAATGAGAGGAACAAATTGTCTTTTGACCCAGTAATGATTTGGTTCTGTTGGAAATTAGAGAGCAAGAAGCGATCATTTGTCTGAACTATTGGAGAGTTGCTGGTGCTATATTAACTGTCAGTGTCCCTGTACGATCCCTCAGCTAACCTGCCCTGCTCCTTTGCTTCCCATTACTCCCACCTTATACCCATACCTGCCAGACCCCAGCCACCACCTTTCCTCACCCCCTCCTATTTGCTTCTTGTCTCCCACCGTTCCACTCCTTCTCCACTCCCAGCCACCATGCTCTGTGTCACTGTGCTGTCTCTGCATGTCAGCACTGTTTGCCAGAAAGTGGAAAGTGAGTGCTGATTGTGTCACCTATGTGTGTCTGGTACATGTGTGTATGGGGAGGGGGGTAACTGAGTGAATACTGCTGTGTACAGTGTGTCTGAGGGTGGGGAGAGAGAGAGTGAGTACCTGGGCATCGTCTGGGGAGGAAAGCATTATGTGTAGTAGATGTAGGTGAAAGCAGTGGTGTTTATGGGGATAGAGGGGTGAATCTAATAAATATCTCAAATACAATCCCACACAGAACAAACGAACCTGCTCAGCAACGCTACAAGGCTTAAACATACATACACCCAACCATCCACAGCAGGAGAAACACTCAAACAGAAAACAAAAAAAGAAGTGGAGAAAAAGCCTCAGTTCAGCTTCATTTGGCAAAAAAAACTCCACTTCACATACACTCCTACACAAACAAACCGGTAGGGTGAAGAAAGCACTGTAATAGCTTGCAAAGTCAATGTTCAAAAGCACCAGGGGTACATATCCCCACATATGAAAAAAATGTGACAACAGGGCCCAAAGGCACAGTGATCCGAAATCATAGCATTAGGCCAAAAAAACCACTTAGCTTCCAAAGTCCATCAGATATGTCTCAATCCAGCGTAGTAACACAGCAGCTAGAGTACCCAACGGGAAATCTCCCGTTTCGCCAGTTCTTGCTGCGTCAGGGGTATCCACACGGCTTCATCTGCCAGTCCACGGATCCTTCGGTGCTCCTCTAGTACACCCACCACGTCATGAATCACAAAAAAGGTGCTTTTTCTCCACTTCTTTTTTTGTTTTCCGTTTGATTGAGTGTTTCTCCTGCTGTGGATGGTTGGGTGTATGTATGTTTAAGCCTTGTAGCGTTGCTGAGCAGGTTCGTTTGTTCTGTGTGGGGTTGTATTTGAGATATTTATTAGATTTAAATCGCCCTTCTTTCCTTAGTTTACATAATTTAGATAGAGGGGTGAACCCATGGTGGTAGGTGATGAATGCACTCAGTGTATCTGTGGCAGTGGAAGCTATTCCGCAGATGTAAGAGCATGATCCCTTTCCTCCTCCCCTTCATCACCCTCCAGGGCAGGCATGTCACTCCAGGAGTCCTCTCGTCTTTCTCTCCTTGCTATCTGTTTCTATTTCTCCTCTACCTCCACCATCTCTCCTCCTCTCTGTTACTTCTAAAACTCCTATAAAGAAACATTTCTCCATGAGTAGCGCTATAAATACTGTATATGTTCAGCATGTCACGGGAAAGTTGTTTCACTACCATACCTGATAATACAGCAGACATTTTTGTGCGACATTATCGACCTGTGGTGGCTTTTACAGGCAAACAGTGATATCAGCTGTAGATGCCAATTTCCTAGACATTTATCTTGGCAATTTTCAAAACATGCTATATATTTTATGTGGTTTTTTTAAAAATTATTATTATTATCACTATTAAATTTTGGGTATCTTCTGGGAGACGTCTAACTTCAGATTTAGACCTCATATTGAAAATGTCACTCCACATCATATTTAAATGCCTACAAGTGGTTGGCAGGATGGTAAATTGCCAACTACTCTTGAATGACTAAACTCTGTACAAAGCTCTGGTCACCTTGCTGGGCAGACTGGATGGACAGCCAAGGTCTTTATCTACATCACCTGCTGTATTATTGTATTAGACATATAAAGATCAAATAAATCAAATAAGTGAATAATAACCCCAACCATTCATTAGAAATTGTTAGAGATTATGGATCAATGAGCCATTTGAAGCGGCACTCCAACATATATACATACAAAAATGCTGTGGAGTTTTGATACCACTGTGCTTTCTCATCGGCTCCCCATTGTCTCCTATTCTATAGATATCTTACATTTATGTTTTGATTTACACAATTTACCTTTAATGTCCAAATCTAGCCAAAGATTTCTACTGCGGCCCAGGGCGATAAAACCTCCAACGCTCATTGGAATTCTAAGAGTGTCAGAGCAGCATCGGAACATTTAGCGCTCCAGGCCATAGTAGACCCTCTACCACAGATTAGTAAAAGGGGGGGGGGGGTTAATTATTTAATAAGCTTAATCGACACCAATAATGAGCAATTAGCTGCTCATAATTGTCAAAACTAAAATCAATTGACTAGTAGGTGCCTATGACTTTCAAGTAGGCTCCCAGGTCAAGGTGCCTACCAGAAAGCGGATGGTTAGGGATGGATCTCACGAATGCATTGGGAGTAGGCGTCTAATTTAGGTGTTGGTATTTAGGCCAAGAAAACCCTGGTATAAATAGGGGGCGCCTACCGGTGTTTATGTTCATTTTAGGCACTGCTAGGTGTGATTCTATAAACAGTGTATAACTGAAGATTGATGGATGCTATGCACAGCATTCCTCATCATCTATATTTTAAGCACAATTTAGAGAATCAGGGCCATTATGCACAAGAGATAACATCTGTTGAGAACGCTCCATCTATCTGTATGTATGTATAGGCACAAAGAAATACACAAGACACTAACATACACACAAATGTGCCTCATACGAGGGGGGTGCTGAAAAGTTCTCAGCTCAACCAACCAACCTCCTAAATTCTGAGCGTTATTTTGCCACTGTAGCTGAAAAGAGTGTTATCTTATTTCGTTAAGTGCCAATTTGCAGAAACACAATTCTATGTGTTGGCATTGTTTCAGATCATTGATTGAACCATATCCGCGTCCAGGACAGGATTGATTTGTCGAGGGCCCCTAGGCACACAAGTACAATGGACCCCCTGCCCCATCTCACCATGCGCCCAGGCGGAAACAGGAAGCTGCGTCAGAGGGAAGCTTTGGGCAAGCAGCAGCGCTTGCACAATTACAGTTCCTGTTGCCTTTCTTACCCACGTTGCTTGCTTGTCTTATTTTCTGTCGATGGGTGGGGGGGCCGTGTTGCCAATCGAGGCTGGAGGGGCCCATCGCCGTTTGGAAAAAACAATGTTGATGCCCTCCTTCATTGGGCCCCCTTGACCATTTCGGGCCCTAGGCATGTGCCTACTTGGCCTGTTGGTTAATCCTGCCCTGTCTGCGTCATTCTCTTCTTGGTTGATCTGAGAACTTTTGAACACCCCCTTCATACAGCCTTTGTCTCCCTTCTGAGAACATTTTACCATCTCTTTTTACACCCAGTCCCTAAACAGACATGCATGAGTTGCAAATGGAGGAAGGGGAAATGTGCCATTCTGTGACACTGTAAGTATGCATTTTCCAACTTCTAGCATATTATTTTCTTTTAGATTAAGCACGAGGGTTGAATGGATCACAGAGTTTAAGGAGGTTGAAAAAGAAAAAGAGAGAAACCGGGCTTCAAAGCATTTTAGGAGGAGACTTTGAATAAATGAGCTTCATATACTGTGGAGGCCATTGAAAAACAGGTAAAAGATTAGTATGAGAGGCTGTCTTTGGGTGTAGAAACAGCTGCTCTGATAAAAACATTTAATTACAGACTGAAGAACAGTAATAGTTGGTTTACTCCCTTTTTGTTAATGTACAATGTCAATTAAGGCAGCTGGAAAGAATCTGGGTAAAAGCCCATTGTTTGGAAAATAAGAGACGGTGGTGATGCAAGGCAAATGAGTACACGTCTCCTTGTAAATTGCAAAAAAGGATTATTTTTCAGTGTCTAGTGAGGGAGCAACAAACAAGCCATGGGAGATTGTTTAGAGTTCTTTTGGAAATTCAGGGTTCTGAGAGTCATCATGGAAAGGGGCACTGGATGCTGAAATTTTGGCAATTATTATTATTATTTTAGCTAACCAAAGATTAAGAGCAAACAATAAAATCTGTGATGATTAATACCTGATGGAGTTGTTAATGGAGACCATGAATTCAAAGATAGGTGTAAGTGCTTGAGTTATGTTCATAGGAGCCAACATTTTGAAATGATTGGGTGTGCTAAACCCAGTGGAAATGACCCCTCACTGGACACTGTCAAGCAGTTTGCTCAATATTGTGAATACTCAAGCACCTGCAGCACCCACAGAGCTGGGCTCCTATGCTGATGTCATACCACAAAATATCAACAGGTTATAATGATTGTTAGGATCTTTTCGTTGTTGTAATTCTCCCTCAACCTCATGCTATCATATTTTCTTTAAATATAGCTCAAATGATGTTGTTTTAGTGGTTGATGGAGACTGTTAATGCATTTTTGGTGCAGGCTACACTTCTGTTCTTTAAGTAGTATATTCTTAGACCAAAACTTATAAAAAGATGATCCTTGGATATTACTGATTGCACTAGTCATCATTCATAGCTTGAAAGAGGTAGTTGGTCAGATGGGAAAGCTTCTTGAGATGTCAGAGTTATTTGATATGGGTCAGGAGGTTTCAGAAGTTCTGGGACCGGTGCTATTTAACTTATTTATAAATGATCTGGAAATTGGAATGACGAGTGAGATGGTTACATTTGCAGATGACACTAAACTGTTCAATGTTGTTAAAACGCATGCGGAGTGTGAAAAATTGCAGGCAGACCTTAGGAAATTGAAAGACTGTGTGTCCAAGTGGCAGCTGAAATTTAAAATGGACAAATGCAAAGTGATGCACATTGGGAAGAATAATCTGAATCACAGTTACTGGATGCTGGGGTCCACCTTGGGGGTTAGTGCCCAAGAAAAGGATCTGGATGTTGTTGTAGACAATACAATGAAACCTTCTGCCTAATGTGCAGTGGCTGCCAAAAAAACAAACAGGATGCTAGGAATTATTAAAATAGGAATGGTTAGCAAGACTAAGAATATTATAATGTCCCTGTTTTGCTCCATGGTGTGACATAATCTTGAGTATTGCGTTCAGTTCTGGTCTCCTTATCTCAAGAAAGATATAGCAGCGCTAGAAAAGGTTTAAAGAAGAGCGACCAAGATATAAAGTGGATGGAACTCTTATCATATGAGGAAAGACCAAAAAAGGTTAGAGCTCTTCAGCTTGGAAAAGAGATGTACAAAATTCTGAGTGGAGTAGAATGGGTACATGTGGATCAATTTTTCACTCTGTCAAAAATTACAAAGACTAGGGGACACTCAATGAAGTTACAGGGAAACACTTTTAAAACCAATTAGAGAAATTTTTTTTCACTCAGAGAATAATTAAGCTCTGGAACGCGTTGCCAGAGGTTGTGGTAAGAGCGGATAGTGTAGCTGGTTTTAAGAAAGGTTTGGACAATTTCCTGGAGGAAAAGTCCATAGTCTGTTTTTGAGAAAGACATGGGAGAAGCCACTGCTTGCCCTGTATTGGTAGCATAGAATATTGCTACTCCTTTGGTTTTGGCCAGGTACTAATGACCTGGATTGGCCACTGTGAGAATGGGCTACTGGGCTTGATGGACCATTGGTCTGACCCAGTAAGGCTATTCTTATGTTCTTATGGTACAGGGTTTCTCCTGACAGACATATTAGATAAATATCTATGAATGTCTGAATATAAAGGTGATGCAGTATCTTTGGTTATCCTGATCATATAGTGACCTGGGTATCACTAGCATATTTAGTAAAAGGAAATGAGTTTTCCTAACATATCCTTTAGTGACAGAACTGCTCTAGAAGGAGCATAGGGATAAGAGCCCTTAGAATTTGTCCTACATGTAATCCCTAATGTGTTGCGCCCAGGGAAAAAGCTAGAGATTTCCTTAGGTTTTATGGCCCAGAGTTTTTAGGCAAAGTATCTTTCTGCCTCTTTTTTCCCCTCCAGTAATCTGTTCCTAATTAAATCCAAGGGCCTTTATTTGATCTTCATCTTTCTTGACCAATAAACTGCTTTTAATAGAGTTGATCACAACCTAGCCCTTGATACACTGTCTTCACTTGGATTTCAGGCTCTGTTCGGCTTTGGCTTTCTTCTTATCACTCCCATCGCACTTTTAATGTGTGATCTGGTTGATCCACCTTCATCAATATCCTGTTGTCAATTACTGTACCTCATGAATTTGTCTTGGGATCTCTTGATGTCTTTCTATATTTCTTTCCCTGATAATCTCTTCTCTTCTCCTCTCATGGCTTTCAGTACCATCTTTAGGTCGATAACTCCCAAATCCTACCTCCCCACACCAGAAAGTTCTTCAGCATCCAAGCCCAAATCACAGTCTACATATGTGTCCAATATTGCTACTTGGATGCCTCACACCCATCTGAAACTTAACTTAGCCAAGACAGAGCTTCTTATATTTCGCCCTAAACTCCCCTCTCCCTTGCCTCCTTTCTCCATTTTAGTGAAAGCTAATGTTATTTTCCCATTCTTCTCAGTTTATAACTTAGGTGTCATTTTTGATTCCTCTCAGTATTCTTCTCTGCAAACTGGTAAAAACCTATAATTTCTTTTTTTTTTTTAGTAGAAGGACCCCTAAGAATCACAACTATACAGTCATCAGCAACAAAACAAAACTTTACTGAACAGCTGGTATTTATATGAAATAAATCAAGTCAGTGAAACAACATAATCAGATTAAAAATTATGATTTCTGAAAGCAATGTGGTAAGTTAAGATGAAAAGGGATAGCTAAGATAATTTTTGCAAATTATGTATTAGCAATGACTTTCCAGTATACTGCAACTTAGGCAGAAAAATATATTTAAAAAAGGAGTCATCTGATACAGTTAAGTCATGATAGTAAGGAGAAAAACTAAGGCCCTCTTTTACAAAGGTGCACTAAGCGTTTTAGCGTGCGCTAAATCAATGTGTGTACTAACTACTAATGCATCCATAGGATAACATGCACGTGTTAGCGTTTAGTGTGTGTTTGGCACGTGCTAATATTTAGCATGCGCTAAAAAGCATAGCGCACCTTTATAAAAGAGGAGGTAAAACTTTATTTAGGTCATTGGTAGCTTCAAGAGTAAATGATGGTTCTAGCCTCTGGATAAAGCAAAAGGAAATATAATTACAGAAACCGACAAAGCTCTACATTATGAACAAGTATCCTCTTGAACTAGACACTCTCAACATTGTATTCTCTGGGTTTAGGATTTGTGTGCCTTTTTGAAAATTTAACTCCAGACAAAGCTTAAAATAACACACTTACCCCCCCCCCCCTTTTTTTTTTTTTTTTTTTTTTTTACTAAGCCATGGTAGAGGTTTCTACTGCGGCCTGGAGTGCTAAATGCACTGACACTCATAGAATTCCTATGACTTTTGGAGCAGTGTTGGAGTATTTAACACCCGAGGTCATGGCAGAAACCTCTACCATGGCCTTAGTCTCTATGTCAACAGTATTGGTAGGGAGTAAAACACCATATGGATTATTGGTACTCTCTGATGGATTATGGATTTCCTCTGATGTTTTTGTTAAGATCTGGGAACTCATTGCCAGAGCATGTAGTAATAGTGGTTAAAGTGTCTGGGTTTAAAACAAGTTTAGACAAGTTCCTGTAGGAAAAAATGTATAGTCTGCTATTGAGATAGACATGTGGGAAGCCACTGCTTGCCCTGGGATTGATAGCATGGCATGTTGCTACTGTTTGGGTTTCTACCAGGTACTTTTGATCTATATTGGCCACTGTTGGAGACAGAATACTGGTTTAGACAGACCTTTGGTCTGACCCATTGTGGCTGTTCTTATATTCTTTTATAAATTGGTTACCTGATTTGTATTAAATATGATTTAAATTGTTGTTTTTAACTTTTAGAGGGCAATTTTACAACCAGTGATATAGTTTAAAAATGCAAACAAGCACAAGCTTGGCCACTATTTTATAGGAAAAAATAGGCATTAAAAGGCATTAAAACTTTATAGACTACAATAGATAGAGTTAATTCTTAGTAAACTAAATTAGAAAAATATTGTGCATACCTCGCAGGCATATGCTCTTGAGCATGTGTATATTTCTGCTTCCCAAATCTTATCATTCAGTTCTTGATAATACAGAACTGACAGTCTTTCCTCTGAACAATAGAGGAAGGAGTGAATTTGCTCACTCTCTTTCTCTAGTCCTCAGTACACCTATCACATACCAGTAGCACCCTTTCCTTAGCTGTATCAAAATTTCAGCTTGAGAAGAGCTGATATTCTTCAAACATATTTCTCTTAACAATGCCTTCTGCTCCAGGTAGTCTCCACGGGAATTTCACTTGCTTTCTGGGTTTTTTTTTTTGCTCTGCAAAGCGGCCACCTGCTTCTTACTTGTCCTCTGTCACAAGAAGAATGAAGAATTCTCAGGCTGAAACAACTCTCAGGTGACTACCAGGGTCCCCTACTTCAGAAAGCTAACCGTGGTATTACTAGTTTATCGCAAAGCTAGATAAACTTCACTTACTGCATGCAAATCGATGTTTTCATTTCATTTCTTTGAACGGTTCTTTAAGGTCAGTTTCTGAGGTCTGCACTGTAGTTCCTGAATGTTTTTTGTAGTCTTGCAGGGACTAAATCTACAACTAAAGTCCATAAAGCAAAAGAAAATGTTTAACGGTGCAGGCTTCTGGTCAAAACACGAGCCGTGTTGGCAAAAGGTCTGTCCCTGTTCTCTGTGTTTTGTTTTTTTCATAACATCACAAGACCAGCACTCACCCCCCTCTCTTACTAAAGTGCCCTAACTGATTAGCGTGCGCTAATCAAATTAGCATGCGCTAAATGCTTACGCGTTCATACACTAACATACACACGTTAGCGCTTAGCGAGCGCTAATCAGTTAGTACGCCTTAGTAAAAGAGGGCCTCAGTTTAATATAAGCTGCTTGGGGAGTGGACCTACAGCGAACATGACATTTGTAATGAATCATTTAAATAAGCATTTAGGGCCCCTTTTACAAAGACATGGTAGTGATGCTGCCGCAGTAAATGCATCGAAGCCCGTTCATATCCTATGGGCTTTGATGCGTTTGTGATGGCAGCATCATTATATTACAGTGACATTTCTAGGCCGCAAAACCTTATGGATTGATGTGGTTCACAAAAAGATAAAAACTGGATATTCCCAGTGATCTACAAAACTTGTCATAAGATCGTATTAGTGCTCTAGAAATTTTGTAAATAATATTGATTTTAGTAGTTTTCTAAAATGTAAGTAGGAACAAGGCTTAGTGAAATAAAGAGCGTAACTCCCTGTCCCAGCTCGCTGCCTGATAAGCTAGCAGATGCTCCTGGAATCTCTTTTGAGTACAAATAAAGTAGAATTGCATAAAGAAGGGAAGGGGTAAAACTCAGACCTTACAGACCTCGCAGATCTAAACCCACACGTCCCTAAAAATCTGAGGTCCATGCCACTTTTACCCCCTCTTTTACTAAGGTGCGCTAACCAATTAACGCAGGCTAAACGCTAACACGTCCATAGACTAACATGCACGCATTAGCGTTTAGCACGCGCTAAATCTGTTAGCGCACCTTAGTAAAAGATGGCCATAGTCTCAGCATAGGTTATGGCTCTGACAGACCTCTATGACAAGTTAGCTCTGACGGATCCTAATGCTTTTCCCTCCCTATGCTGAGACTAAAAGTGACACGGACCTCGGGGCAAAGGTTTTTATTTTATTTTATTTTATTTATTTATTTAATTCAATCTCTATCCCTTCCTCCCAGTAGCTCAGAACAGGTTACAAGCAAACATTCACAGTGGTAGACAGAGTCAAAGGCAGCGCTGAGGTCAAGTAGGACCAGTAAGGCATCGCTGTCTTTGTCGAGTATCGACCAGCTGTCATCTATGATATCCATGAGTACTCACTCTGTTCTGTGGCCTGTTCGGAAGCCAGATTGTGCGGGGGACAAGGCAGCTTGTTCTTCTATGAAAGGATGTAATCGGCAAAGCACTATTCGTTCTAGGAGTTTGCCACTTTTAGTCTCAGCATAGGGAGGGAAAAGCATTAGGATCCGTCAGAGCTAACTTGTCATAGAGGTCTGCCAGAGCCATAACCTATGTTGAGGCTTAAAAGTGGCATGGACCTCAGATTTTTAAGGAACTGCGGGTTTAGATCCACGAGGTCCGTAAGGTCCATGTTTTACCCCTTCCCTGTAAAGATCGGTTTGGTGTAAACAAAGTAAATAATTCTAGTAAATACTCCTGCACTTTGTAAAAGGGACTCATTATCACATTCATCTTGTATCAACTAAAATTAGAAGAATTAGAAATATCTCAAGGCTGCTATAGTCTAGTTTCATTCTGGAGTGGGCATTTGGTGAAGGACAGGAGTCAATAAAGAATCCATAGAACAAATGGAATGGACTTTCTTTTCTTTGTGCAGCTATGTGTGTGTGTGGTGGGGGTGGGGGGGAGGCCGGGATAGAATGTTTGAGATTGTTATAATTTAATTTAGATTGACAATTCCATTCTGTCTTTACAAGCTGACACCAACTGAAGACAGACTGCATTAGAACAGTACATATTTCACTGTGCTTAGATATCATCAATGGGAATTGTGCTGGCTTTCTAATTTTGAGTCGATTCATTGAGTTATTGAACTATTGAATGTACTATTGGACATTTGGAGGAATAAAGATTTTTTGCACCATCAGATGAGTTGGAGGACACTTTTTAAGTGCACATCATTCTGATTTGGACAATTCCACTCCTGTTTTTCTTGTATTTACTTTTGTTGTTTTTTTCCCCTGTTTTTTCTTGACTTCTAATTTTCGTCACGAGATACATATAGATCAACCTGTTGTATATTTAAAAAAAAAAATTCACTATCTAATAACTGTTGTTACTACAACTGGGTTGTATCATGTCTTTGTCATCAATTGTATACTTACCAACAGGATGCATTATAAACTCAATACAACTTAAAATCTCCAGACATCATATAAGAAACCCACTTAATCTAGACAGCAAATTAAACATACAGTATTTAAAAAAAAAAAATCCATAATAGAGATGGAAAATCATTGAACTACATCATACAAGTCCTAAGCCCTAATTCTTTGTACAGGTTTTGTAGGGTACAGTCAACACAGGAACAAATTCCTGTAAACTCTGCTTCATGTATCATAATGGCACAGTAGATGATTATCTTCCTTACAGCATTATACATAGCAGCCAAAGCACATTTGGCAGCAGAATTCTACAAACAGCTATCTCCTGAGGCAGGAGTCACATGTGCCAAATGATAGCAGATGTTGTGCATTCACAGTACATTCTGGTAATGTTAGAACTGCAAAAAAAATCATCTTCCTCCGGAAAACGATTACAGGTAGCAGATAATGGTTTATCATAGACCCAGTGCCTTGTAAAAGTATTCACAACCTTGCCCATTTTTCATATCCCACTGTCTAATAAAACACATTTCAAAATGCAGGGCCTCCAAGAGTACACGTGCTCAAAAGCCTTGCACTGCAGACTGTGCAATGTTTTCTGTCACTACCACAGGCTGACAAAAAGCAGCCTGGCAATGATGGGAAAGCCCAGGGCTCATGTACATAGCCTACCCCAGTCTATTGCCTGTGCTTTGTACCATCCATCTTCCTACTAATTTTACAAGCCTCCCTGCCCTTGCTGTCCTGTCTATTTGGTCTCATCAGACTACAAAACCTCCCATATACAGTACATACATATATATAATGCCTCTAGAGTGTTTCTTTGCAAATGCTATACTGTATAGTACTTCATATGCCATTTCTTTATCCATGACCTTCTTCTTGTTACCCTCCATTGCAGGAGCTATTTGTGAAGAATTCTTGGAATTGTTGAAAACATTTTCCCCTGTCTCAGCTAGAGACTTCTATGCTTCTTTTTAGGCCTCACAGTGACCTTCCTCGGCTGTTTCCTTAACCTACATAGGGTTGCCAGACGGCAAGATTTACCTGAACGCAGTGGCGTACTAAGGGAGGGGGGCGTAGGGGGCGGCCACCCCAGGTGCACGCCTTGGAGGGGTGCACAGCCGGCCCGGTTTTGAAGGCGACGTCGGACGCTTAGCTATCCTGTTCTCATTGAGTGTAACGCCGGCCCTGCAGCTCCGGATTTCCCCACACCTGGCCCCCCCCCCGGATCGCTATTATTTTAAATGTTATAGCCGCGGCGCTGTATCCATCAGTGGAGACGTCTAACCTCGGCCTGCCCCGGAACTCTTACTGCAACAGTGACTTCCTGTTCCTGTCTAGACGGGCGGCTGCTGCAGTAAGAGTTCCGGGGCAGGCCTAGACGTCTCCACTGATGGATACAGCGCTGCGGCTATAACATTTAAAATAATAGCAATCCGGGGGGGGGGGGGGAGAAGGTGTGGGGAAGTTCGGAGCTGCAGGGCCGGTGTTAGAGGGAGTAAGAGTTGATGGTGCCACAGGGTCCCGCGGGGGGAGGGAGGAAGGAAGGAAGAAGAGGAACCGAAGCATGGCAATTTTGGGGGAGCAGGTGTGGGGAAGTCCAGAGCTGCAGGGGAGAGTGTTGCTGGAGGGAGAAGGAAGATGAGGGAGGGAATGAAAGGAGATGCCAGGGCTTGGAGAGAAGGAGGAAGGTATGCCAGACTAAGGGAAAAGGAAGGGGGAGCTGTGAGAGCATGGAGGGGGAGGGAAAGATGGAAGAAAAGGAAAGGAGAGAGATGCCAGAGAATCAGGGAAGGGAAGATACCAGACTATGGGGTGCGAAAGAAAGAAAGGAGAAGAGAGAGATGCCAGAGCATAGGGGATGGGGTGGTGACAGAGAGAAAAAAATGGAGAGGTGGCAGAGCTGGCTGGCTTTGGGGGTGGGTAAAATCTGGAAGGCAGTGGGGGGACATAAGAAGGAGGCACTGGGGGCACTAAGGACACGGGAAGGAGGCACTGGGGGCACTATGGACACGGAAAGGAGGCACTGGGGGCACTAAGGACATGGGAAGGAAGGAGGGAGGGAATAGAAAGGGACAATTGTTGGGCCTGAGTGCAGAAAGAAAGAAAGAATACACAGTCAATTAATAGATGTCCCCTTTTGATGAAAAAAATAAATGGTCACGTTACCACTGACTTACTTTCTCTTCAGCAGAGTCGGAAGCTGCACTGAGGTGCAGGAAGGTCCCGCGATGACTCGTCTGCTGGCTCTGCTCCGGAAGAAGTAAGTTACGTCGGAGTGGGTGGACCCGGCAGAAGCAGTCATTGCAGGACTTTGCCGCAACTCCCTGCATCTGCCGGATCCACCCCCTCCAACGTAACTTACTTCTTCCAGAGCAGAGCCAGCAGACGAGTCATCACGGGATCTTCCAGCATGCGGCTGCTGAGTCCGTTCTAGAGCAAGTACGTCGGAGTGGGGTGGACTGGCAGCAGGCAGCTACAGTCATCGCGGGACCTTGCTGCATGAAGGGAGAGAAAGGAGCAGGACTGCTGGAATGGAAGAGTGGTGGAGGGAAAGAAAGGGGGCAGGATGGTATGGAAGGGTGGTGCTGATGGAATTGATGTACAGAGAAAGGAGAGAGACATATTGGAGGGAAAGAAAGGGGGAAGATGCTGATTGAAGAGGGATGGAGGGAGGGACAAAGGGCAGACATTGGATGGTAGTGGGGAGCCTATGCTGGATGGAAGTGCAGAAGGGAGAGATAAGGGAGCAAATGCCAGAAGGAAATGGGAGGAGAGAAAGAGGGGAGCAGATGCTGGATGGAAGTGGACAGAGAGAAGAGAAGGTACTAGATGGAAGGGTTGGAGAAAGAGGGTACATGATGGAAGGAGGGGATAAATAAAAGGAGGACACATGATGGGGAGGAAAGGATTGAGTTAGGGAAACTGGAGGGTTGAGGGAAAGAGGTGGCAAGCTTTAGGTAGACAGTAAAAAAGGACATTGATGAGAGGGTAGTAAGAACATAATCTAGACAGATGCAGAAAATAAATTGAAAAGGGAAATGAGGGAAAAAAGGGAAAGGGATTGCAGAGGAGAGGTGTGGGAGAGGGAAGGAGAGGACAGAGATGCCAGACCAATGGGGGTGAAAGGAGAGATGGAAGGGGGAGGCATACAGTTTCTGGAAGGGGCATAGAAGGAGAGAAGATGCCATATAGGGGAAGAGAGACGGCAGACAGTGGATGGAAGGAAGAGAGTTACAAGAAGATGAGGAAAGCAGAAACCACAGAAGACAAAGGTAGAAACAACATTTCTATTTATTTATTGCTTTAGGAGACATGTATCACTGTTTCTGTGAAGCATTGTATGCAGAGTCCAGCTTCTTGCTGGTTCAATTTAACCTTTGTCTATGTATTTCTATTTTATCCCCCCTTTTACAAAACTGTGAAGCGTTTTTTAGCACCAGCCGTGGTGGTAGCAGCTCTGATTCTCAGAATTCTATGAGCATCAGAGCTGTTACCTCCGTAGCTAAAATCCACACTACAGTTTTGTAAAAGATGGAGGGGTTAGTTTGTGATTACATATTCCTTACTAGGCGAAGGTGTGTTCTGTGTGTTCGAAAGACATGGTTTTTTGTTAGGATCGACTGCAGGATTGATCTGTACTAGTCTGGCTTGTTTAGTTTTACAATGGGTGTATTGATGTTGTACTGCTCATTGCAGTATGTAAGATGCTGCCTTTTCCTAGGTACTCATGTGTGACGTGTGGATTGTTACTAAAAATCATGTTTTCATACAGATGGTGGGGGTGTCAAAAAATGATGGGCCCCGGGTGTCACATATGCTAGGTACGCCACTGCCTGAACGGCTTTTCAAAAGAACCCGGCACTTTCATTTTACAGAATGATGATCCTAAGAATGCCTCAAAGGATATTCAAACACTTTTTTTTTCTTCTTATAGCTCTCCCTTGATCTGAATAACTTTTTCTGGAATTCTTTTGGCAGCTTCCTAGTTTGTTTTTATTCAATAATTTTTATTAAAAATTTGTATATAATACAACACAATGCAATAAAACTTGAATCAAATGTATATATAAAAGATAATGAAGAAACATTGCAAGACAACAAATAGCAATACTCATTAATGCTATCATAGATACAACTAGACCATGTGGATGTACACAACGCAAAATAAATCCTCATATTTTAACAGGCATATAACTATAATAATCCAAAGGTTCCCATATTTTATTAAATTTATTTAACACATTTATCCCCTCTTTTACTAAGGTGCACTATGCTTTTTAGCGCGTGATAAATATTAGCACACTAAATCATGTGCTAAATGCTAATGTATGCATGTTATCCTATGGACGCATTAGCGGTTAGCGCACGTGTTGATTTAGCGCATGCTAAAATGAGCTCTAAAATGCTTAGCGCACCTTAGTAAAAGAGGGCCTTAATCATTCAGCAGCAACTCGCTCAAATTTAGCAGTTATACACACAGTATTCCACCAGGTTATATAGAGCTCCTTTTATCAAGCCGCGCTAGCGGTTTAATGTGCATAATAGTGCGCGCTAAGCATGGGACACGCTAGCCGCTACAGCCTCCTCTTGTATTTTGGCCAGCGCGGGGGTTAACGCGTGATGAAAAGTCACGCGCGTTAATCCCGCTAGTGCGGTTTGATAAAAGGAGCCCATAGTCTGCCATCGATAATTTTAACAGAAGGGAACTCTATTTTAAAAATCAAAAGAATAGAAGTCATTCAAGCTTAGATACACACACATTCCAAAAGAGACAATAACAAAACTTTACAAAAGTTACAAAGCCCAACAGAACAGTCCTCAATCGGATGAACTGTACTTTTACAAAAAATATGCTTTCATTGCTGCTTTGAAAGCAGAAAATGATGTTAACCCTCTTGCTGAATGTGGTAGATCATTCCACAATTTGGGGCACAGAAAGAAAAAATGATGAGTTTCTTGTTGATTCATAGTACCGGTATGCTTTTTTTTTTGTTGGGTTGGGGGACTAATCAGTGTGCATATATAGAATAAAGTGACCTAGTTGGTGTGTATCCTATATAATAAAACCCTCAGCATGCTTGCACACTTAGGGTTTCGTGATCCCTGTGGCCGTGTTTTCTGATCCGTGGCCAGATTCTATTTTAGAACCCGACCGCAGGGAACACTCTGGTCACTCCTCTCCCGCCCTCACTCACCAACCACTGCTGCTGCTGGAGGAAGCGCAGGCAAGCTCTCTCCCAGTGGCGCCAGAGCCGCACCCTCTGTCACCTTCCACTCAACCAGTTGTTGACCCAGCCCGTCACTTTGGGACCCATCCCGAGGGCACTTTGTTTATTTATTAGACGTCTCTGTAGAACACTGTGAAAGACTTGGCTAAAATCTAAATACACCACATCTATCCAATTCTCTATTCACCCACTGAAAGAAATTTATAAGATTTGCAGTGTTGTGTTGTGAATTATAGAACTGTATTCCTGCTCTCAATGAAAGACTCTGTTTGGAGATATCTCGTCTTTCCCACTTGGTTTTTTTCTGTGATCTACATGTCCGTAGGAATTGTGCATTGTTTTTTGTCCTTTTGTCTCCCTTCCCACCCTCCATTCAGTTCTGGGTTACATTCTCTCCCCCTCCCCTTTTAGGGATCTAGCATTCATCCATCTCCCCTCCCCTGCCCTTTACCCTGCAAGTTCAGCATCCATGTCCCTTTGTCCTTTCCTCCCCCCCCCCCCCACACACTTTTGGCCCCCCTTCCCCAGTCTGGAACCTCTTACCTGTGGTTCTCCTGGCTCTCCTGAAGCAGCAGTGGCAGCCAATCAGCAGAGGCAGCGCTGTCAACAGGTTGCTTGTAGTCAGTTCCGGGAGGGTCTTTCTTCTACCGCATCTGATATGACACAGCAGAGGAAAGGCCCTGCCAGGGCTGGCTGTGAGCAGCCTGTTTGCAGTGCTGCCTCTGCTGACTGGCTGTCACTGCTGCTTCGAGGGCTGGAGGGAGGGATAAGGTTTGTCGGGGGCTACCACTGCTGCTTTGGGGGCTGGAAGGAGAGAAGGGGGTTATTTCTTTCTTGCCAGTATTTTTTTTTTGCCAGTTGGTTGAATATCAGATAACTGGGATTCTACTGTATATTTTTTTAGGCTTTGCTAGAAAGATTATATAGTTTATTCCTCTTTATAAATTGAATCCAGTTTTTTACCAGCTGTAGCTTTTTTTTCTGTAGGTGCAGATGGAATTTCTTCCTACTTAGGAATAATGATAAACTGAGAAATAATGTGGGAACAAAAAAAAGCTTCTTTTCTTTTGCAAACTATGAACAAACCAAAAGAAACAAGTGAAGAAGAAAAGTGAGTTAGCTGCAGTACCCAGTATTTTAAGCCATCAAAGTAGTGGAGCAACTTCATTTAAAGCAGGGATCTCAAAGTCCCTCCTTGAGGGCCGCAATCCAGTCGGGTTTTCTGGATTTCCCCAATGAATATGCATTGAAAGCAGTGCATGCACATGGATCTCATGCATATTAATTGGGGAAATCCTGAAAACCCGACTGGATTGCGGCCCTCAAGGAGGGACTTTGAGACCCCTGACTTAAAGGATGCTAGGTATACATCTCACCAGAACCCTCTTACATTGTATGCTGTGCTCTCCAAAACACCCCTAAAATCTACTGGACCAATCTGTCTACCACTTTAATAGCCCTTTTGGCTGTAGGTATCACCTACAATATATGTAGGTACAGTATGTTTTTGGTGGGCTCACACTTTCTCCCATAAGTGTATTAGTTAGAGTGGGATATGGGCCTGGGTCCCCTTCTCTGCACTGCCCTCCAGTCTACTTGCTACTATGACTGGTCAGGCTATCTTCAGCTGTCATAGAGACAGATATATACTGTTTCATTCAGACCTTTCATTCAGGTGGTCAGTGATCACAGGGGAAGTGTGAGGAGCCATGGTCACTGACCCCCCTCCCTACACTCCTCCAGTAGTCATCTGGTCAGTTCAACCATCTTTTTGACCCTTATTTGATTTTATAACAGGTCTAACCTCAAATGTCCAAACTGTGTCCTGGACGTTATGTAAAACATTCAACTGTAAGGTACAGTGAAAGATTAGAGAAACTGGGACTTTTCTCCCTCGAACAGAGGAGATTGAGAGGGGACATGATTGAAACATTAAAGGTACTGAAGGGAATAGACTTAGTAGATAAAGACAGGTTGTTCACCCTCTCCAAGGTAGGGAGAACAAGAGGGCACTCTCTAAAATTGAAAGGGGATAGATTCTGTATGAATGTAGGGAAGTTCTTCTTCACCCAGAGAGTGGTAGAACACTCTTCTGGAGTCTGTCATAGGGGAAAACACTCTCCAGGGATTCAAGACAAAGTTAGACAAGTTCCTGCTGAACCAGAATGTACACAGGTAGGGCTAGTCTCAGTTAGGGCGCTGGCCTTTGACCAGAGGGCCGCCGCTTGAACGGACTGCTGGGCACGATGGACCACTGGTCTGACCCAGCAGCGGCAATTGTTATGTTCTTATGTTCAATTACTGCTGCAAAACGTCCAAGTGCTAAGCCAACCCAAATCCCATCTATAATATGCCTCCAACATACCCCTTGAGATTTAGACTCACTACAGACAAAAAGCCTAGCAAAACATATAGAAAGTTGGTTTTGAAATGGCGACTTGGACATTTTGGTGAGAAAAACATCCAAGTGCCACTTTATGTTGAATTTTTTTTGAACATCTTTCTGTTTTGAAAATGAGGCCCTTGGTAACTGGCCTCTAAAACAGTTAACAATTCAACCACATATAGGTTTCTTTTGTTAAAATAACCATTCTTTATTTGTTGGAGCAACCTAACCAGAATAAACAAGTTTATTGATGGAGTTTAAAAGCCTACTTGATTTGTAATGTATGCAGTGTATCTATCTTCTAAAAATGAAACCTACATCAATCTGAATGCCAATGATTATTTATTATATCAAACAGAAAGAATGCATTTTTACTAGAAAATGATAAAATAGAATCTTCCTGACTAGTAATTTAAATCATTTAATTCAAGTATGCCCTGCTTATACTACTGTATTTATTAGAGCCTTGTAAATAACATATGTAAATACTGTACTAGGTTAAGGAGATTCTAATCATTGCTCCTCTGTTTATTGAGGCATGGAACCTTATATGTAATTGTCCATTGGGAGGGGGGAGGGAGAATCATCTGAGGAATTTAGCACCAGGAATCTGCTAATGCTCAGTCTACTGTTTTTCATTTCTAACCAGGTGGTTCCCCATTTCTTCTTTCCTATGCAGCCCTGTCAGAAACAGGGCACTCTGAGCTTTCATTCACAATTACCTGGGAATTATCCTTTATTCACATTTCACCTTCCACTCTTCACAGTCTGGTCACTGAAGCTAAGGTTCTGAGGCAGAAAACATGCATCTGGGCTCCTACTAGAACCTTGAATGAATGACTCTAAACTGAACCACCAGGTTTCATCCTTTATGATATCCGTGTGACTCTTCTTCCCTACACCCAAGATGCTGTTAATGCTGCCTCTGTAGCATTCCAGGCCTAGAACACTCAACTTCGATGTTATAACAGAGCGGTATATAAATACTAATAAACATAAACATTGTAGAGAGTAAGACTTGGGGGGGGGAGGGTAGATCTCATCCCAGAGTGACGGGAGCTAGAGCATGAAAACAAGCAGTAGACTTTCTACAATCTTCACAACTAATGGGGGTTTAACCCAATGGCCAAGTCTACCAGTCCTGTTGCACAAGAAGAGAGTTTCTGGGTTGGCATTCAAACCATATCTCCTCAAGGAGAAGAATACTCTAGGATAGACTCCAACCTGCTGCCTACACCAGCTTTGGGACTCCTTCTGATGTCACTTCCTGGTACCATGAGCAGCAGGTTGGATATGCTTCTCATGCTGGCAAAAAGTTAGAGGCACGGTGGGGAAGGGAAGGCAAGCACATGATGCGGGAGGGGTGGGAAAGGAGCAGGGGATGGAGAGGAGGAGAGGTGCCAGCACTCTAACCAAGATGGCACCTAGGACAGTCTACATCCCCCTTACCATGCCACTGGTTCACACGGTCCACCATAAGTGTACTTAAGAGTGGGAAATGGGCACTGACCACTAGACTACTTCAGGGACCTATTTGCTGCTCTAATAGGACTGGCCATAACATCTGAAACTGTCATACAGACTCTTTCTTTCACATTTGATGAGGGAGGGAGTCTGAGAGAGAGGAAAATTGACCACTGTGGGAGTAAGGGGAGTCATGCCTTAATCCCTCATTGGTCATTGTGTCAGTTTCAGCACCTTTTTGGCACTTATTCATTATTGACCTGGATGTTTTCTATAATGTTCCATTATTGCAGAAAAACATCCAAATCATAAGCCCACCCTATTCCCATCCAAAATATGCCCCCAACATGCCATCTTGAGGTTTAGATGCACTGTATAGGAACTGCATAGAAAATAGTCTAAAAACAGGTTTCAAAAATAACAATATGGTCGTTTTGCCATAAAAATTATCCATCTGCTGCTTTATGCCACTTTTTGGATGTTTTTTCTCTTTCAAAAATGAACTCCAAAACCTACATCTGACAAAATGCACAGATGGGTCAAAAAAGAATCAACCCAAAGAAAGTTTACTAATCCAATAAGAACATAAGAATTGCCGCTGTTGGGTCAGACCAGTGGTCCATCGTGCCCAACAGTCCGCTCATGCGGCGGCCCTTGGTCAAAGACCAGCACCCTAACTGAGACTAGCTCTACCTGTATACGTTCTGGTTCAGCAGGAACTTGTCTAACTTTGTCTTGAATCCCTGGAGGGTGTTTTCCCCTACGACAGACTCCGGAAGAGCGTTCCAGTTTTCTACCACTCTCTGAGTGAAGAATTCTTACATTCGTACGGAATCTATCCCCTTTCAATTTTAGAGAGTGCCCTCTCATTCTCCCTACCTTGGAGAGGGTGAACAACCTGTCCTTATCTATCTATCTATCTATATAAAGAAAAGACAGATTTTATTTATACATCTTATATGGCCATATTAAAAAAAAAAAAAAATCACAAGCTAATCTTGAGAACATAGTCCTAGGCAATTTTGGCCAAATATTTAAATGTATTCATTTTTTTAAATTTATATCCTGTTTATATACTAAGTGGGCTACAATTTCCACATACATCTAATATAATAAAATGGTAGGACGCGCATGCGCACTAAAAAAATTGTGTTCCCTGATCCCGTCGCGGAAACACGATTGCGCATGTGCGGGTTTTACGTCACCGCACTCTGTTCCTCCTCCACCATGCCATGCCAGCCATGCCCGCCACCGGCCTCGAGCTCCTGGGGACCCCATGTCCGGCACCGGCCTCGAGCTCCTCGGGGCCGGCGGCGCGAGCCGCCCGGCCGGTGCTGAGGCCCCGCCTCCCGCTTCCGCCCTACACGCTCTTCAATTCCTCCAGGCAGTGGCAGACCAAACAGGACCCGATCGGACACCAGGGTTCTACACACTCGCAGAACCCAAACTAATGTTCACAAAGAATTAATTTTTAAGTTCAGCAGACCCCAAGGTAATGTTGTGGCCGAAGTTATTTTTTAAGTTCTAAGCCGCTGTGCAACCCCCCCCCCCCCAACTGGAGATCGCCGCTCTCCCTCCCCCTCTCGGAGATCGCCGCTCACACCCGCTCCCACTGTGCAAACCCCCCCTCAACTGGAGATCGCCGCTCTCACCCGCTCCCACTGTGCAACCCCCCCCCATGGGAGGATGCGCCGCAGCAAAGTGCTGCACAGGTACTGGAGGGGGAGAGACATATCGCTTCTGCACCGGTACAAACATCCCTCCAGCATTCGCACTCGCTGCACGTTAAACAGGCTGCTTCGGGCTTTCTCCTGCAGTTGAGTCCCTTTGCTGCGTCACTGATTACGTCATCAATGACGCAACAGAGAGCCTCAACGGCAGAAGAAAGCCTGTTTAACGTGCAGCGACTGCCAACGCTGGAGGGAGGTTTGATATTAAAGTCTTGCTAGGAGGGTCGCAGAGTTAGCGGGGGTTGAGCTGGGAGGGGAGAGAAGCGTCTGCCTCGGGTGCTTCAGGCAGCAGCAGCGTTTACAATTTGCTGCTGTTGCTGGCTTCAGGCCTTCCTCTCTGGCCGGTCCTGCCTACTTCCTGTTTTCATGAAGACAGGACCGGCCAGAGAGAAAGACCTGAAGCCAGCAACAGCAATGAATTGTGAATGCTGCTGCTGCCCAATGAAGTAGTTAAATGAGGAAAGGGAGCAGAGGGGGAGAGAATTGCTTGGAGGGAAGGAGGAAGGTATGCCAGACAAAGGCGAAAGGAAGGAGGAGATGGAGAGAGGTCATATGGGAGAGAAAAAGAGAGATAGAAAGAGAAGAGAGGGCAGTGAAAGGAAGGGGCAACATAGAGGGTGAACAGTATTCTAGCACCCGTTAATGTAACGGGCTTAAAGACTAGTAAATGAATAAAAACATAATATCAGAACAAAGGAGCCTTTCTACTAAAGCTTAGCATGCTAGTCAGAAAAATTAAGAAATTGTTTGCAAATTTTGCAAAATGTTATGGATAGAATGATTTGTGGTGCACACAAATGTGATCAGGAAACTCCCTACTTCATAAGTTATATGCTTTGTATCATGATATTTAGGATAATACAGTTTGTTAAGCTCTGGAATGCATTGCCAGAGGATGTGGTAAGAGTAGTTAATGCAGCTGGTTTTAAAAGTTCCTGGAGGAAAAGTCCTGGAGGAAAGGAAAGTCCTGGAAAGGAAAGGAAAGTCCTGGAAAAGTCAATAATCTGTTGTTGAGACAGACATAGGAGAAGCTACTGCTTGCCCTATATTGCTGGCATGGATTTCTGCTAATATTTAGGTTTTTGTCAGCTACTAATGAGGCTATTCTTATGTTCTTACTAAGTAGATCTTTATGCAATTCAGTCTATTCAGCAATTAACCACTCCTCCTCTCCCCTCTCCCCCCTCCTCCCCTCCCCCCCCCCCGCTTTTACGAAGCCACATTAGGATTTTATATTGCTGGTTGCAGCGTTATTAGTTCCGACATTCATAGGAGTTCTATGAGCGTCAAAGCTAATACCACTGTGGCCTGTGATACAAAAGCTTAACATGTTAAAGGAGCCCTAATTTCTATCAGCAACAAATATAAAATACAAGAGACTTTTTGGTTCACTGACTTCTTTCCAGCCTTCAAAAATATGGCCCTTATTACTTGATATTTATTTATTTACAAGTATTTCAATTTCTATTCCATCCTCCCAGGAGCTCAGAACAGGTTACAAAAAAAAAAAAAAAAAAAAGACATTCACAGTAAATTTAGGACATGACTGGTCATAAAACAGTATGTAAGGGGTTATGTTGTGGAATTTTTTTGTGAGCTATTACCAGAACCTTGAATATGCAGCATTTTTGACAGGTAGACAGTGTTCTGCATGGAAAGCTGATGAGGTGGGGATGCAGTAACTGAGGTCATATAGGAGGCGTATCGCTGCTTTTGTTGACCGTCATCCGGTTCTTCATGTCTGAGAGGCAGTGTTGGAGATTGGTGAGTTGGGCAGATCGGTTTTCACCTAGCGGGAGCAGTAGTTGGAGGTCATCAGCATAGGAGTGGATTTTATTGCTGTATTTATGGGCAATATCTATGACTGGTCTGATATAAAGGTTGAATAGGAGTGGAGACAGCAAGGCATTCTGGGGAACTCCATATTTGATGGGTTTGGGATCAGATTTGTTAGGGCCTAGTAAGACAGTTTGTGTTCTCTGGTGAAGGAAGGAGACGAATCATTGGAAAGCGGAGTTACTGATTCCAAGGTCTGTGAGTAGGAGCTGGTGATCAATAGAGTCTGATTATAAGACTTTCTATGAAAAATTAAAAACATTTTTTAAATGTTCTAGAATGATAAAATCTAGCACTATATAGATTATCCTGCTTTTAGCAATTGATTTGGTTTTATAACTCTAAAATTTTGATTTTCCAGTGTATGGTTTATTTTGTTGTTATCCATTATGAATTGGTAATCTGAAAATAGCAGTACAGAAAATATGTATTATATTGTGACATTTTGGTGCCATATACATAGGGCTCCTTTTACTAAGGTGTGCTAGCGGTTTTAGCGTGCGCTAAAATGCCTCGCGCACTAGACGTTAATGCCTCCATAGAGCTGGTGTTAGTTTTTCTGCGTAGCACAAGGTTTAGCGCATGCTAATCTTTAGCGCTAAAAACGCTACCGCAGCTTAGTAAAAGGAGCCCTTACAGTAAATACTTTTGAAAGCTAAGACAGTCACTGTAACTCTTCCAAATTAGTCACACCCCAGGACAGCTATAAACTGACAATGTTAAGCATGAGTAGCTTGGTCAAAAAAAAAAATTAATAATAATAAATAATAAACAAATGACTTACAGCTAGAATTTCTAATGTGTGCTCCTGAATTCCAATGCCATTAGCAAGTGTTATTTTACAGCAGTTCCCATTTAATGTAATGGGATCTTGTTACTAATAACATGTGCTAACACCGTTTCTGTACAGTAATGTAGTAGCACAGATTAGTAATTCTAACTGTTAAGGTGAAATTTAATCTTACCTGATAACTTCCTTCCCTTTATTCCTGCAAGACCAGTCAAAACTGTTGGGGTTTTCCGCTTGACAACAGATGGAAACAGAGACATTTCTCTGAGTAAGTGGACATTATTATGCTCTGTGTTTAGATAATTTGGGATTAAAATATAGGTTTCTTTATAAAGACAGTTTAAATTTTAAAAGAGCAAATTTACTTAACTCGTTTCTATACAACAAGCCTTTCCCCCATAGTTTTAAATTTGAACTTTCTGCTAGAGACAGAAATGTAACTGTCTCAGTGAAGGTTGAGGAAACAAAGATCTTTGTCAGGTGAAGGAGTAATAAGGATTGCTTGTACTATAGGGTGAAAGAATTATAAAGATTGAACTGACCACAGTAAATGGGAGAAATCTGCAGTTAAATAATGTTTCTACAATATAACTTTGGGACATGGAATCCTTGTAGAGCATGTTTCATCTTCCATACAAGACATGTAAGTTGTTCTATGTACAATTTTTGCAGTATATGAAAAAAAAAAATGAGATTTTTTATACCTATGATTGCACTGAGAGCAGTCATGCATACATGTGGAGGATATAATCAAAAGAAACATCAAACTCCGATTTGTACGTATAGCACTAGACACCCAAAGTCGGCAGTGGTAAAATGTAAATTCTCAAAAAAATACTTCTAGAATTTTTATTTTTATTTTTTTAAATCCTCTGGACATTTAGGCCATTGGGACACCAAAACCACCAAGACGTCTATCTTTATACCACATTTTTGCCCCAAAATTTGCCTAAGTCCCAAACACCCAGAACAAGACCATTTGGATGTGGGAGGGGCCAGTATTGTGATGGACTGGCCACCCAGACATGAGTAGATTTCTGGCTCAAAAAGAACAAAAAATGGATTTATAAACTAAATACTTGAATTCCACAAGGATTGAACAGTAGTATGGAATGGCAGCACTTCTAGTAAATAAGAACAATAACTTTAATAAAAGTTTGCTATTCTGGAATCCACATACATTTAAATTCTGTGTAAACCTGTTTTGATTGGTTTGACGTCATCCTATCTAACCTGGTAAAAAGACGACGACGGCATTTTTATGTAGTAGGTATGGCTTGTTTAATATCTGTTACTCTAAAATAGCAAGAGTAAAGGAGCGAAATGTTAAATCTATTTCTTTATCTTATATCTAGCTAACCACTCTGGATAACTCCCTGAAGCAGCGGTTAAGAATTGTACACTGCAAAACGCTGGCTGCATTGGATATTTAGCGAAGCAACTTAAACACTAGCACAGATGTAAAAGTTAAGTACTGTCACAGAAGAAAAAGTGATACTACGTGAAATTCTGAACAGCTGGCAGTGTTTCTTGTACATAATAATGCTATATTACCTAACGCTGTGAATACTAACACTGAAGAGAAATGCAAATATTTCTCGAGCAAATTATATTGAAGTGCTGACACTGGCCCTCTCATAAAAAAACAAGGAAAGTTCTTTTATAAGTAAAATAATTATTTAAGAGTTTAAGGAATGATAATTAGAAAATATTGATAAAAACACTGACATATATAGAAAAAAGATAAAAAGAAAAATACGTTAGAAGCAGAAAACCTGTGAGGGAATCTGTTGGACCATTGGATCATCAAGGAGCAAAAGGAGCACTCATGGAGGATAAGACCATAGAGGAGAGACTGAATGAATTCTTTACTTTGGTCTTTACAGAAAAAGATATAAAAGATTTATATAAATTCCCAAGGAGGAACTGAAAGAAATCCCAGTGAACCCGGAAGATGTACTGAGCCAAATTGACAAAGTAAAGAGTGATAAGTCTCCTGGACTGGATGGTATACATCCCAGGGTACTGAAAGAACTCAAACATGAAATTGCTGATCTGCTGTTAGTAACCAGTTCCTGGTTTTAAAGTGGAGCTGCCCCTGGGCCACTGTTGTCACTGTGTCCATCATACTTTTGGCTGGATTAGGGTTACCAGACATCTGGGAAAACCCGGCCATGTCCTCTTTTTAGAGGACTGTCTGGGACTGTCCAAAACCCGGCATTTGTATGGGTTTTGGAAAGGCCCAACTAGTTCTGGCCACATCTGAGCAGGTGCAAATGACGTCACACACATCGGCGCATGCTCCAGGCCCTCCAGACACGGCCGGAGCTGGTTGTAGAAGAGAGGAAGCTTGCCAGGGGCGGGGCTGGGGGGCAGAATGGGGCGGGTTTGAAGGCAAAACTGAGTGGGGTTATGTGTCCAGGGTTTTCTTTTTCAAAATATGGTAACCTTAGGCTGGATGCTAAGGTCTCATTGGCGTCTGCTGCTTCCAGCATCCTGCTGCTGCATTTTCACTACTTTGCAAGCGACCACTGCCACTAGCACACAATGAAGTCAATACTCTTAGGCAGAGGGAATCCTAATGCAACACAGACCTCGGAAGGCTGGTTCCTAGGGGAAGGAGATCAGCTAATTGTCTTTTCCTTCACCCCTGGCTTTTACCAAGGAAATCAACTCTTTAGGGCCTCTGTCACATTAACTCTTTTTCGTTGCTGCAATAGTCCAAGCGTCCATCCATTTGCTAGAGATGAATAATACTAACTGACTTCTTGACTACAGCAAGCTATGTACGGAAGCCAAGCAGGTTACCTCTGTCTCTATTTGTGTGGACTGGCAAAAATAAAGAGAAAAGTTTGTTTGAATATTATCACCCTTCGCCTTTAATTCAAATTCAGATTATAAGCACTGTACTAACACCTGCAATAAGGCAAAGGATTTCAGGGCAGAATCACATATTGCAATTCTTCAGCACACACCTAATTCTCAGTACAGTTTATGTTTACATAATTATTTTTGTCCTACAGTTTGAACAGCTTCTATTTTTTTTCTGTTTAAATCTTGTCGCTTTCAAACCTTATTTACTGACACTATAACCTCTGCAACAAAACAAAGCTGTTCAGTCATCCTTAAGCAGACTCCTAAAAGTGCCAGATTGTTGCAGGTATACAACTATTGCTTAGGATTTACAAATGACTAGATTAGATGAAATACCGTATGTCATGAATTTAAAACTTTGACACTGGGCCTGATTGCCCTTAGGCCAATGTCAGGGCAGTATCTGGCCACCGGCATTGAATATCCATGTCAAAGTTCAGTGGCTTAGATTTCACCAGCCAAGCTGATTTTCATTGGCCGGCTAGCTAAGGCTAACAACACAGATAGAACTGCTTTTTAGGTGGGTCTGTCTCGCTGCATTCCTTAGCTGGCCAGCCAATGAAAACTGGCGGTGACTGGCTTTGTCACGCAACATAGCCGGTATCTGGGCTAGCAGGTGAGCCATATATTCAGAGGAAGTTAGCCAGCTATCTCCAACTGAATACTGATGGATAGCCGGCCAAATGGGAAATAGCCAGCCAGGAGAAACTCCCATCTGGCTAAGTCCTGCTGAAAATTGGGGGGAGGGGGAGGGAGGGAGACTGAGACTGTGTTTAAGTATATAGGAAGTATGCACAACCAGAGGACTTGCAAACTGTCTTCCAAATGTACAGTACCTGATTCATTCAAATGTACAGGGTCCGACTCATTCAAGCAGGGAGAGGCAAAAGTTGTTCTTTTAAAATAAAACACATTCTCACTCTGTCAGCAGAACCTAAGAACTCATTGTCTATCTCTCTGCACCTATTAATGGTGCCTTGAGCCTCCCTCCCTCCCTTTACTCCACATACGATATCTTGTTCTAACACTGTTCTGCTATTCACACATAAAGGGTTAGCCACAATTATTTTTCAGCATTTCCCCAACACCTTGTAAGCAGGGCTTCATCGGGTTAATTCACACCTCACTTTACTCTTTTCTGATTCCAGCTGCCATTTCATTCTGCGCGAGACTATACAGAATTCTGCTACAGAAACTGTGCCAGCTGGAACAGACCGAAATCTTCTTCCTGCTAGGCAGGCTAATACAATAATTGTCACTAAGTTATTCTCATATGTATGCACAGAGTCCTTTCTCTTTAACAAAATGAGACACGCAAATGGATCTTTCTACAGAACTATTTCCAGTTCCATGCCTACTGCATATTTCTATAATTTCAAGTTTCAGGTTTATTTAGGTCTTGATATGCCGTTTTTTTTGTGTGGAATAGTCTCCCGGGTAGAGATGGTGGAGACAAAGACTGTGAATTCAAGAAAGCATGGGACAGGCATGTGGGATCTCTTAGGGCAGGGGTGCCCACGCTTTTTTGGCTTACGAACTACTTTTAAAATTACTGAGTCAAAATGATCTACCAACAATAAAATTTTAAAAAACACAAAGCACACGGTACGCAGAGAAAATGTTAATTATCATTTGTATTCGGAGGTTTTTTCAGATGACTTTAAAATATGCAATGTCACCTCAGTAACAACTATACAAAAATAGACAAATATACCCCCTCCACTTTTAGTAAACCGCAATAGCGGTTTTTAGCACAGGGAGCTGCGCTGAATGCCCCGCGCCCATAGGCTCCCTGCGCTAAAAAACACTATCCGTTCCCAGTTTGCTAAGGTCACTCAGTATACAATGAAAAGTGAAAAATAGAGAAATATACTGGGAAATTTGAGCCCAGTTTGCTACTAGGAATTTTAAGCAACTTTATTAACAATAGTAAGGCTAATATGATCAACATACATTATTCAGCATAATTGGATTCTGAACAGCAGTACCATAATCACTAGAAAACCAATGAAGGAGTCAGCATTATTGTCTTATATTAAATGGAGCAGTTTGTTTCTCTGTGTTAGTAATATTGTCAATATAGAAATATTACTGTGTGTAAAGTATCACATATTAGATGCTTTATCTCACCGTAACACTCTCAATAGTCTCTCATTAGGATACACTTCTCATTAAAATTTGAGGCCAAACACTTTGTGAAGCTTCATGGGATATCATGGTTAGATATTATGTTAAGAATTTCTGAAAACAAAATATGGTGAAATGATTTCCAGACTTAACAGAAAAGAGCTAATCTTTCATCATTTCAACATTTAGCAGTGTTTAACAGCTAGCACTGTATTAGCTGGGTGTCCTTTAAAGTCTTCGCTGCAGAGTGCCAAAGTAACTAAAACAGCTTTTCATTATTAATTTCTGACTGAAGCAAAAACAAATGGCCTGCGATGAAATATGAACAATATTTGGGAACTGTATCTGCTTGTAACAAATTGGATAACATTTAGAAATAGGAGCTGTTTCTTGCCAGTAATAATGATGAAGAACAGATTCTTTTTAAACATCTCCGCCAAGTTTAGTGGACTATCCCAAACCCAACCTAAAAACGTAAAGCATAAAACCAAGACATATGCTTAACCAAGACAAGATATATCTTTACCACATTTGGCCTGGAAGTACCCCATTATATAGGTTTATGAGAGAAATTGCTCTCTCAGACAGAAGCTGTGAACTGAATTCACAACTTTTTAATTTTGGAACGACAATAATTCCTCCATTAATTCAAAATGTCAAATCATGGATAATTCTTTAGCAACAAGATCATCTGGGACCCAATTCTGTAAGTGACGTCCAAATATGGGCACTGATAAAAATTAGCACTAAGCACTATTTTGTAAATGGAGCTCAGAGTTGGGTACCGTTTATGGAATAATGCTTGGTACCTGGCTCTGCACCCAATTTTGGTGTGAGAATTTATACCAAATGAAACCTGGTGTAAATTCTCAAATCTAAGTTAGGCGCAGATCCCCCAAATCCAATAATGCCCCTGATCTGCCAATGCCACTCGTTGCCATGTATCTTTTTGGATCGGCACATTTATATGCAGATCCCAGCACCTGAAAATATGCATGCAAATTTTAATTAATGCCAATTAACATTGATAATTGACTCTTTGTGCTCAATGATCCTAGTTAATTGGTTCATTTATGCAACTAAATTGCACACACAAATTGGGTGAGCACCATGTATAGAATTAGGGTGATACATATAGATACCTCAGTAGATTCATAAAATTATGATTTATCTAGTTTATAAAGTTGACTCCTAGGCTGCATTAGAAACTACAGGGCAGAAAATGACCATGGGAAAAATCCAATGTCATTCTTTAGTGTCTATCTTAACCTCAGTCCTTCTACACCAGCATTCTTCAATGCAAAGCTTGAGGGTCAGTGGCTGTGCCCATTCATATTCTGATTCTTCCTTCTCTGCTTAAAGACTTGCATGGGGATGGTTTCCCATCATTAACACAGGGACAGGGACAAATTATGTCCCTTTGTCATTCTCTACTACAAGGATTCTTATCTCCAGTTCTCAGGGGCTACAAAACAGTATAATTTACAGGATAACTAAGCTCTGCAAAAAGATATTATGTACTTACCCTGGTAAACTCTTTTCAAGTAGATAGGTGAGACATTCTAGACAGATGGGTAGTGTCCCAACGGTTGTGTGCCATCTGCAGAAATAATCCACTCCATATTGTTTCTCTGTGCCCCTGCTGTACTTCACTGTGCTCTGTAGCTCCACCTTCAATTAGTACCCAAGCACTGAGAGCCACTAAATAAATGTGAAGTAGACACACCCATGGCAATCAGGTTCAGAAACAACTGTTCTGCTCAAAAAGTTACATGAGAACATCAACTGCAAACAGCCAACAAAGACCTCAAAGGAGCTCAGAAACTATTCCCGCAGAAAAGAGTAACATATATACAGGATTCTTCCTAGCTCCCAAGGGCTGACAGGCATCCAAAAACCAACTTGGAGAAGCATAAACAGACTGAGACAGTAGGCAGGCAAAGGAAGGACAGGGCGGGAGTCTAGAATGTCTTACGAATTTACTGGAAAAGAGCTTACCAAGGTAAATACATAATCTCTTTTTCCAGTGTAATAGATGAGACTTTCTAGATAGATGGGGCATAAAAAAGCAAAGGTGAGCTTACTGCACCAGCCCATAAGACTGAGGACCCAAAGGCAAGTCCTGTCTTGCCACCACATCCACTCTGTAAAATTTGGCAAACGTATGTAGAGAGGACCAAATTGCCGCCCTGCAGATTTCTTCAGGGGAGACAGCTCTATCTTTGACCCATGAAGAAGCCACACTCCTGATAGAATGTGCCTTGCTGTAAACTGGGGACTGTTTTCCAGAAAGAATATAGGCTGATGAAATGGCCCTACAGATCCATCTGGAAATTGTGGCCTTGGAAGCAGGGGCACCTAGCTTAACCAAATGAGTCAGCATAAACAGATGATCAGAGAGATGAAATTTGTTAGTGATCTCCAGATAGCGAAGAAGCACTCTGTGCATATCAAGTTTCTTCAAAAGGAAATCCTGTGTCCTGGAACCAGTAGGCTGAAAAACAGGCAAATGCACATCCTGATTAAGAAGGAAAACTGAAACCACTTTTGGCATGAAGGAAGGAACTGTAAGAAGGAAAACACCAGTCTCTGAGCTGCGAAAGAACAGGTCCCTACAAGAAAGAGCCTGGAGTTCTGAGACATGCCATGATGAGGTAATAGCGACCAGAAATACAGTCTTGAATGTCAAGTCCAAGAGGGAAGCATCCTGAAGGGGCTCAAAGGGAGCCCTGGTGAGGCTAGACAGCACCAGGTTGAGGTCCCAGGAAGGGAACAGCTGCTTAACCAGCGGTTTGATGTGAAAAGCTCCCTGCAGAAATCTAGCAACATCAGGATGAGATGCCAAAGATTAACAACGATCCCTGGTTCTAAAACAAGAGAACCTAGACACCTGGACCTGAAGAGATGCCACAGAGAGGCCTTTATCAAGACCAGCCTGAAGAAAGGCGAGAATCACTGAGATCGGAGCTGAATAAGGCTCCACCTGGTCCTGAGTGCGCCAATGTTGGAAATTGTTCCATGTCTTAGCGTAAGCAGAAACCATAGATAACTTCTTAGACTTGAGAAGAGTGGCAATGACCACATCAGAATAACCTTTGTGTTCTAAGGCTGCATGCTCAAGAGCCATGCCGTGGAAAGCAAAGCGACCCAAGGTCCTCCTTGCAGACCAGTTGAGATCCTTGTGATCATGGCCAGTGTTAGATATTCTGGGGCCTAGGGCATAAATTAAAGAGGGGGCCCCCAATTTCTTTCCTCCCTGCTCCCTCACATGATTTCCTCACCCACCAAATGCCCTCCTATCCAAGATCTCTCCTTTCCTCCCTCCTTCCTTCCTTTCCTCCCTCCCATCTCTGGATCCACCACATGAACTCCCATCCAGCATCCCTCTCTTCATTTAAAATTCATCTGCTCAAGAGCCCCCTTTGGACTATGATGATCCTTCCGCCCTGTTCTGAAGCTCCCCCCCCCCAACCTTACCTTTTAAAATGCAAAGGGGTTTCTAGCATGGCAGCGATTCTCTAGCACTGCTCGCAGATTCTTCAGTGCTTTCCCTTACCACAGTCTGCCCAAGCAGAAACAGGGATTTGCGTCAGAGGGGGCAGATCAAAAAATCTGTGTGCAGCACTAGAGAACTGCTGGCATGTCATCAAGGGAGATGGGGTTGGAAGAAGGGAAAGACTTCACAGCCCATGAGGGCCCCCTGGAGCTGTGGGACCCAGGGCAGTTGCCCTGACTGGCCCCCTTCCCTAACATAACATAACATAATATAATTCTTTATTTATATACTGCACATATGCCTTTCAGTTCAAGGCGGTGTACAAAAGAATATAACAAGGAAAAATTAATAACAATGAAATTGGTTAAACCATATGGAAGTATGGCACAAAGAATTTCCCTATCTGTCTCAGATAGGGATCAAAATCTATGTTAAGGTGCCTGGAAAGTAATGATAAGGACTATGTAAAAATAAGTGAAAAAGAATAGACAATATTAAGATCAAATTAAAAAGAAAGAGAAGAAAATGAGAGCAGGTAGAGAATCAGAATGTAGGAAATTTAAAAAGAAATTAAATGTAAATAAAATCTTCTCATTAACTGGTCAAATTAATTTGCAGACCTTTAATACAATTGAAAATATGAAATATAAATAAAATAAATATTAAATAAGAATAAAAACAAATAAAAGAAAGATGAAAATAAAAATAAATGGGGAATGAGTTGAAATCAGTCATTAAGGTAGCTTGGCCACCACAGCAGGACACAACCTTTGCAAGCAAGACAGCAGAGCAATCTAGGGAAACGAGAGGCCTGACACAGGGCAACATTCCGGAACCCTCACAGCCCACAATGGGGCACTATGGCAACAGTAGCAGTGGGACTTTGAGCCTCCCCTCCCGAAGGGAGTCCCCCTTTTCTCACCTAGGGTCTACTCATGACAAGTGGGCGGCTCCGTTCGTGACCTTGCTTGTGCTATTTTGTTCTTTCTCCACTGTGGCGCAGGCTCCTCTTGGGCTAGAGGGGGCTTTGCCTCCCCACTACTTCATAGCTCTCTGCAACTCCCTGCCCTTTATATTAACTCGCTTTGTATTGGCTCGTTTGTGCACATGGGAGTGAAACTGCAGATATACAAGTAGGACGATCTTGTTCATTTGATCCCCAGTAGCCAATACCTGTAAAACATAGTACTATGTTAGATTTACTGGTTGTAGTCTCAATCGGCTAAGCATGATTGGATGGATGTAATTGTAAAGATTGTAGGATGTAGTATAGACAGGGAAAAATGTTTGAGTACCTGAATAAATTAGTGTAAACCGTTCTGAGCTTCCCTGGGGAAATGATATAGAAAATTGAATGAATTAATGAATTAATAAATACAAAACCAAAAAAAGACATACTAGAGACAAAATGACACTCAAATGACTGGCTTTTTCTTTTTTTTTTTTTCTTTTGCATGAATGCACATTTTAAGATAGAGGGCTTTGGACCCGAGATGACATACCAGACTCTTATGTCTCCTCCAAATGGTACATAGATGAAAGTGCGCTGGACAATGACGCGAGGACAAAGGAGCTCAGATAAATGCGCGTAGGACGTCAGCGCACCAGATTAAAAGTTAAATTTAAAGCGCACACACAGTTTACTTAGAAGTGTTGGCGCTGCTGTTGGGGGAAAAATTACAGTTTCCTCTCTAAGTGGGGGGGAGTTCCTCCTCCAACAGCAGCGCCAACACTTCTAAGTAAACTGGAGGGGTTCCCCCCCTTACACACCATCGGAGCGCATTAAATTTAACTTTTAATCCGGTGCGCTGATGTCCTACATGCATTTGTCTGAGCTCCTTTGTCAGCGCACGATTGTCTGGCGCGCTTTAGTCCCATCACCCCTCCAGTTCCCAACAATTGGAAAGGTTGGCCCTAACAAGTATTTGGCACCGACTTCTGAAGATAATTTTCTAAATGTGTATGGTCATTGATCTGTCTGTCTAGTTTTGTTTGTGTTGTTCTTACTATACTGACCTTCCTATTCTTCAACTAACCCCCTCTTTTACTAAGGTGCGCTATGCTTTTTAGCACGCGATAAATATTAGCGCGCACTAATGACGCGCTAAACACTAATGCGTGCATGTTATCCTATGGATGCGTTAGCGGTTAGCGCATGCTAAACATGCGCTAAAACACTTAGCTCACCTTAGTAAAAGAGGTCCTAAATTTAGTAAATGAAATTTCTTTTCTTGGATTTTTTTATTTTATTTGGTACAGCTAAATGTGTGGGTACTTCATTTACACAATATCTTATAGGTAACTGAAAAAAAATGTAAATAGCACACCGTTCTATTTCTAAAATTAGGGAAGCACTTTTTAATACTTCTTTCACACTCTCATTCAATTGTATGTGTTTTATGGCATTCAAAAAGAACAACCTATCCTCCTCTTTTATAAAGCCATGCTAGTGGTTGCTGCCTCAGTAACTGCCCTGAAACTCAATGGTGTAGTAAGTGGGTGGGGGGGGGAAGATGGTCCGCCCCGGGCACCCTCTTGGTGAGGGTGCAGGCACCCGTCCTCCTCTCCACTCCTTGCTCCTTCCCTGCCCCCACTGCCTCATGTGCGTGCCGCTTCCCTTCCTCCGTACCTCTGCAATGTTCCTGGCGAGGTGGCATGTGCACAGCAGGAGGGGGTGGAGAAGGAGCATATAGAAGGGGGAGGGGCAGAGAAGAAAGCAGTATAGGTGTGTCACTGCCTCAGGCACCTCTCACCCTCGGTACGCCACTGCTGAAGCCCTTAGGGAATTAAAGGGCTTTGGGGCTTTTGCTGCCTGGTAGCTACTAGAATGGCTTTGTAAAAGAGGGGGGTATATTTACTTTTCAAGCTTTTGGTGCTTTCATCAAGCTTTTTATCGCTGCTGTTTTCTATTTCAGTAGAGATCTGCATATTTCTTTCTCTCAGAAACTAAAATTAGTGCTCAGCCTATCAGGACCCTTTTCATCACAGAGCCAAATATCTCAGGTAATACGTTTATTTTTCTGCTTTTTCAATTAGCCAAAACTCAATTAGAGCTTTCACTTCAAACTGTACTGGACTCTGGTGTGACAAACCGACTTTCCTCGCAGGGCTAAACTGCCGTTCTTATCTGGATTACATGCTGTGTCCATGTTTCAGCATTCTACATCTGACTGGGAAATTTAATACTAAGGTCTTTATTTGCTGTCATCTATTATGTTACTAAGAAAGAGCTAAAATTCTTATTTATTTATCTTTGTTTATTTAAAGCAGATGTATTGGGTTCCATATTCAAAAAAGGATAGGCTCCCAAATATGTGCCCTGTTTCAGTCAAGAGGAGCTTTTTGAGATCCTTAAGTAAGCTGCAGTCAAAAGTGGCCTTAGCGTACCCTTGCATAGGTTTTTCCCAACCATAAGAATAGCCTTTTTCTGTTTACCTATTCCCCAGACCAGCAGCAGCAGCTCTGTGTGCTTTTAACTTTGGCACACAGCTGCTCCTAAGCAGTATTTTAGCCGCGGTTTCATGAGACAGCCTCGGGGCCTTTGCTAGGCCGGCCCGCTTCGATGATATGATGTGGGCCGGCCTACCAAAGGCCCCGAGGCTGCCTCGTGAAACTGCGGCTAAAATACTGCTTAGGAGCAGCTGTGTGCCAAAGTTAAAAGCACACAGAGCTGCCGCTAGCCTACATAGAGGAAACATTTGCTGGAGAGGGAAGGAGGGAAGGGAGAAGGGGTACTCCTGGACAAGGGAGGGGAAGGGGGTACTGCTGACAGAGGAGAAGGGAAAGGGAAGGGACAAGAGTTACTGTTGGATAATGGGAGGAGGAAAGGGAGAAGGGGTACTTCTGGACAAGGGAGGGGAAGGGGGTACTGCTGATAGGGGAGAAGGGAAAGGTAAGAGAGTTACTGTTAGATAAGGGGAGGAAGAAAGGGAGAAGGTACTGCTGGACAGGGGAGGAGGAAAATTGGAAGGAAACAGCTGGCAGGGAGATTAGAGGAGGGAAAGGAGTCAGGATGGAATGGAGAGATCAGATAAGGGAAAGGGGAGAGAGAGAGGAATGGCAAAGTAGAGAGAGATTGATGCTGGGAAGGGGGATCAGATGAGAAATAAGGAAAGAGGGACAAAAATGCTATATCTGGTGTAGGAGAGAGGGGCATAGAAAGAACGCAGATACCATATGGGAGGGGGAGAGGGCAGACAGTGGATGGAAGGGGCAGATGCTGGATGGAAGAGAGTGAAAAGACGATGAAAGCAGAAACCAGAGATGACAAAAGGTAGAAAAAAATAATTTTATTTCTATCTTGTGGTTAGAATATATCAGATTTAAAATATGTATCCTGCTAGAGCTGATGTTATACATAACTGGGGAGTGCAAAGCCCAGGCAGTGTTCTTTTCGCTTCCAGCTGGCTTAGGGCTCTCTCTGTCCAGGAGGAAGTTTCCCTAGTTGCACTCCCCCTAACACCATTCCTGCCGTGTGTGACGGCGGTATTCTGTTAGCATGATATTTGTGTAGCATTCTGTAATAATTTGGCTTATTCAGTTTTCTTGATAGTAGAGGGGATATATGTGAAGGGGAGGGGAGACGGGGGTTTTGTTGATCCTTGCCCTGTATTATTTATATTTATAAAATGACAATTGTACAGAATATTGTTTCTTTTTATACTTTAATAAAATATGTTCAATATAAAATCATAACTATTTGAGGCTTGTGCGGATGGGATCAGCAGGTTAACAGGACCGAGCTCGCGGGGACGGGGCAGTGATGGGGTTTTTAAAAATTTCAGTCTTATTAGTTTGCAGGTCCATGAAATAATAATTTTATTTCCGCCGGTCCATAGGTGTAAAAAGGTTGAAGAACACTGGTCTAAGTCACAACATCCAAGTTCCATCGATCCTGGGCTGTATAACTTTCGGTTATACATATTATACGACTAAGTCTAAGCCGGCCCACATCCCACCCAACTCCTGCCCTCGACACTCCTCCTGAAACACCTCGTTTCGCTTTGGTCGTTCAGCGGCACTATGAAGGCCTAGGTCGTTTAGAAATACGTCCAAAACCCGTTTTCATTATCGGCACTTGGACGTATTTTGACAATGTTCATCCAAGGGCCGACTTAGGCCGGTTTTTGGACATTTTTCTCTTTTGATTATGAGCCCCTTAGTGCTCAGGTAAAAAGGGAAAGATCAAATTAGGATACATGTTGATACTAGTATACTCATTGCAGGAGAATGTGATGAGATCAATTAGCTTGGCAGGATTTAAAAAAGGCTTGGACAATTTCCTAAAAGAGAATTCCATAGGCCATTATTGAGATGTCTTGGGGAAATCCACTGCTTATTCCTAGGATAAGCATCATAAAACCTGTTTTACTACTTGGGATCTATCTAGGTACTTGGGACCTGGGTTGGCCACTGTTGGAAGCAGGATATTGGGCTTGATGGACCTTTGGTCTGTTCCAGTATGGCAATTCTTATGTTCTTACTAACCAGGAACAGACATGGAACTACTAAATTAAGACATAAAAATTCTGGCCTCAAGTCTTAGCAGAAGGATTTAAAGTGCTACTATTCATTGTGTCCAAAGATCAAGTTAAGCTTGTAAAAAGAATAGCATGCCTTTACTACCCTGCTTTGGGCTGTGATAGCACTGCAAGCAGGTAAAGACAACTATTAAGATTCCAAGCCTTGACACAGTAAAGGAATTTGGTAAAATCACATGGGAATACCTTTTCTGGGGTTTGGAGAAATTTGGGATTCATAATGAGTTTGTAGACTGGGTAAAGATTTTGTATTTAAACTTATGGGTCAGTTGCTGGTCAACATCACTTAACATTATTTGAGCTAGAGGAATCTGGCAGAGGTGCCCATTATAATTTTCTTATTAGCTTTGGAACCCCTAGCAGTGAGATATGGAAGTCAGTTGTACAAATCCTTTTGTGAGTGGCATGTTGTTCTTTATAGGAAAAGCTACAGTTTGATATGAAGCCTGCCATCAATATGACAGAGTAATCCGAGATCTTCTTTGTACTCAAATATCCATAAGACTGAAGTGTTGCTCTTACAAAATATTCCAGCAACCAAATTGAGAGGGACAAAATGGAGTATCTAAGTATATATCTCCATAAGAACTGGCATTGAATAACACGGTTAAAATAGATTTTAACACCCACAAAGAAGTGTGCACGCCAACAGAATTGGGACAAATAATTTAAGAGACCCGACACTGCCAGTGTTTCAGCTCTTGGCCTGCCTCAGGGGTCTTTATAATTGTCTGTCGTACAATTCCTTTATCAAAAATAATTGTCCTAATATCGAATTAGACCATTTCACCTGGCCAGCATTCAACATTAGCTAGCCAGTTCTGTTGGCGTATTGACTTTTTCTGTATTTTAGTCCCTTTCTTTGTGTTCTACTTATTTAAAATAGATTTTAAAAATGATTGTTCAGAATGGAAAGATGCACCCTATTAAACCAGTCATGGTGCTAAAATTGTCATACTTCCTATTTGAGTGTTAAAAGGAAAACTTGGACATTTTTAAGACATTAATTAGATGGAAGACAAAGAATCATAGAAAAGGCCTTTGTAAATTATCCCTAGAAAGAAAAGGATGGACCAGAGAATTATGAAGGTGAGACCATTCAGAAAAGCTTGGGGAAGAATCAAATATTAAGAGGAGAATGGAGAATGGAGTAAAAAAATAGGGGAAAGAAAGCACGAGGACATAAGGGGAAAGGGAGAGATTTTTCTAAGCATGATTTTAAAAATCCAAACTTTCAATATATTTGATATTCACCTACTTTCTTGCCTTCTAGATTTGATAGAATAGCTTTATATGGGGAAGGGAATTCTGGATTTTGTCCATGCTCTTTTCCACTGTAATTCAGGGCGAGTTACATTCATATACAGTAGGTATTGTCCTGTCCCCAGAGAGTTTACATTCTTTTTTCTTTCTTTTTTTAATTAAAGACAATGGGGAGTGTTGCCAAATACAAGCTGTCAGTTAATGAAATCATTGGACAATTATAATTAACCTTGTCAAAGCCTGATTGCATAAAAGAGAACATAATGTTTGAAATGTAAAATAATGGTAGCTACCTTACCAACAAATGACAGATTTCAATGTACCAATTTGCACTGATGTGAGAAGATAATATTAAAACACAAGGAGATGTCTGTGGAATCACTGGCACAAAAATATACACAACAAACCAAGATATGGCCATATACATTATGGCAGTGTTTCTCAACCCTGTCCTGGGGGACCTCCAGCCAATCGGGTTTTCAGGATATTCCCAATGAAAATACAAGAGACATATTTGCATGCCTGTTATCCCAGGACAAGCAGGCATGATATTCTCACATGTGGGTGACGTCATCTACGGAGCCCTGATGCGGAAGCATTTTCAAGCAAACTTGATTGAAGATTTAAGTTTGCTCTGCTGCTCCACGCATGCGTGCCTTCCTGCTCCACTAGGGGGTGCATCCCCTCGTGGTCTCCAGTTCAAAATTTTCCGCTGAGCCTAGAAGTCGTGTTTTTTCTGGCTCTGCCCCAACTGCCTTCTAGCACCGCAATTTTCTTGTTTTTCATCGTTTAAGTCGCTGTGCGTGAAATTTTTTCTTCTTCAACTTGATTCCTGCTTCGTTTGACCGACCCGGAGGCTTCCGGGTCCCCGTGGCCGCGTGGCTACTCGAGCCGCGGCCACTTTCGATTCTATGTCCCGGCCTTTGACCGGCTTTAAAAAGTGCACCCGGTGCGAGCGGCTTCTTTCCATCACAGACCCGCATCGCCGGTGCATCCTCTGCCTGGGGGCCGCTCATCCTACCGACTCCTGTCCCCAGTGCGCTACTTTCCAGAATCGGGCCCTCCGTCGAAGGAAAGCCCGCATGGCGGATCTTTTCGCCCCAGACCAACCCTCTACCTCGGCCTCGAGGTCGGCCCCGGCCTCGGCCCCAGCCTTGACCTCGGCCCCGAATACCTCGGCATCGCCTCGAGACTCGACTCCGAAGTCCTCGGGACAACAGAAAGCCTCGGCTTCGGGTAAGTCCCCTCTTCCCTCTTCAGGTTCTGTACCAGCGAAGAAACCAACCTCGGGGACACCGGCGACGCATGGCGGAAGTCCCATGCTTACAGCCCCGACGAAGCCCTCCAAGCCTTCGGGCCGTGCCTCCACCACACGGGAATACTCTGATACGAGGTCGCCCCCGGTGGAGTGCACTGAGGCAGGGGACATGCCTTCGATGCTGTCCGTGCCCGTCTTCCAGGACTTACTCCGAGCAATGATCTCGTCGGAGCTGTCCGCTGCAATGGCCCATCTACAACTGGCCTCTGCCTCGACCTCGACCCCGCATGTGCCAGACCAGCCTGAGCCTCGCGTCGAGCCACCTCGGGGAAAAGTGCGCAAACTTCGCCGCATCTCATCCTCCTTGGACTCCTCGCCGAGGCGCCCGAGGCGCTCTCCCTCCACAGACCGCCACAGGGCAAAACGGCGGGCTAAACCAACAGAAACCTCGAACCACCGTACCTCTAAGAAGGCCCGGGGTTCCCCCACTCTACGAGGCTGTTCACCTACACCTCGTACGGGACCGCTGAAGGTGGCAGAGTTATCACTCTCCAACCCACGCATCCTCCGAACTCCCCCTCGGACCGGGGCTCCGATCCGAGGCTTCGAGCTTTCACCAAGGGAGTCCGGGTCGAGGTCACCGATTCGACATCGATCGGTACCCCGAACCCCGGCATTGTCTCCGAGGGGCTCCTCGAGACGTCGGAGATCCACGACCCCGGAACACTTTCACAGTACTTCCCCGGTCTTGGAGCTTGGATCGGAACAGGAACCTCGCTACTCGAGGGAAGCCTCACCTTCCTTCTACACCCGACGGAGATCTCGTTCACCGACCCCCCACGGGGCCTCGGGAACATCCCGACCATCCTTCTCACACTTTGTCCAGGACATGGGCCACGCTTTGAATTTAGACCTCCAGTCCGACTCCAGATACTCTAAAGAGTACCTAGCGGAACTGGATATGCCATCACTACCCAGAGAGTCCCTTCGCTTACCGCCTAACCCGATACTCCAACAGGCTCTCTTCAGGAACCTGGAGACCCCCTATATGGTCACAGCCATGCCCTCCAAAATGGAGGCCAAGTACCGTACAGTACCCGTTCCGGGATTTGAACAACCACAGCTCTCCCACCAGTCGCTGTTAGTAGAATCCTCCTTAAAAAAGGCTCACCCCTCCCGGGTCTCAGCGGCGGTCCCCCCAGGCCGAGAAGGCCGAACCCTAGACAAGTTCGGCAGGAGACTATATCAGAATGCAATGATGGCCTCTAGGGTGCAAAGCTACACTTTCACCTCAAACACCTCATTGGACTACTGAGAGCCTTTGAGACTGACCTACCGGCCTCCCGCCAAGGAGCCTTTAGCCTGCTTTTGGAATCCCTCTCCAACCTACGCCTCCATCTATTCCACGCGGCCTACGATGGCTTCGAACTCTCCTCCAGAGAGGCAGCGTTTGCTATCGCCATGCGCCGACTAGCTTGGCTACGCCTGGTCGACATGGACCCCAACTTACAGGACCAGTTGGCTAACCTCCCCTGCGTGGGAAAAGAACTGTTCGATGACACTATCGAGGCGGCTACAAAACGCCTTTCCGAACACGAACGTTCGTTTGCCTCCCTCGTCCAACAAAAGCCCAAACCGCCCGCGTCCAGGCCGTATAGGGCCCCTCCGTGCCGCTACCCACAAAAATCCACTCCTGCCTTCTCGCGGCCTCCACCCAGGCGTCCGCAAGCCCACCACCGGGCCATGCCCAAGTCCCAACCGCCTGCGACTACCAAACCATCCCCGTCCTTTTGACGGGATACGCGGAAGGGGGCGGGCCCCCTCTGCCATAGTCCCAGGCCTCCTCCCCATCGGGGGTCGCCTCGAAGCCTTTTACCCTCGCTGGGAACAAGTCACGTCGGACGCATGGGTCCTTGGCGTGATCTCATCAGGATACTCTCTCAACTTTCGGACCATTCCTCCGGAAAACCCCCCAAGGAATTGCCCTCCCAACCGGACGCAGCTACCCCTACTCCTCTCCGAAGCTCGAGACCTGCTTCGCCTGAGAGCAGTGGAGGAGGTTCCCCCCGACCAACGGGGGAAGGGCTTCTACTCCCGTTACTTCCTGTTAACGAAAAAAACGGGAGGCTTACGCCCAATACTAGACTTGAGACGCCTCAACAAATTTCTGATACGAGAAAAATTTCGGATGCTTTCCCTACCGACCCTCTACCCCCTGATCGACGAGGGCGACTGGCTCTGCTCCCTCAATCTGAAGGAGGCGTACACACATGTCCCAGTGCACCCCGCTCACCGCAAGTTCTTGCATTTTCAGGTAGGGGACTGGCACCTACAATACCGTGTCCTCCCCTTCGGCCTAGCATCGTCACCTCGGGTCTTCACCAAGTGCCTCGTGGTGGTCGCAGCAACCTTACGCTCCCAGGGCCTCCAGGTATTCCCCTACCTGGACGACTGGCTGATCAAAGCCCCGTCCAGGGAAGCGGTTATCTCAGCGACCCAACAGACTATTACCTACCTACAAAGTCTGGGGTTCGAGATAAACTTCCCAAAATCCCAACTACGCCCCTCCCAGTCCCTACAGTTCATCGGGGCCACGCTGGACACGGTTCGCCTCCGTTCCTTCCTCCCCCCTCCGCGTCTAGAGGCGTTAGTAAGCCTGAGTCGAAGGTTTTCCCTGCTGACCTCGGTATCAACTCGGCAGATGATGACTCTTCTGGGCCACATGGCCTCCACCGTCCACGTCACACCCCTTCGCCCGCCTCCATCTGAGAATTCCTCAATGGACCCTGGCCTCTCAATGGCGTCAAGACCGGGACCCGATCGACCGCCCCGTGGCAGTGACGCCTTCTTTGCAACAATCGCTCCGCTGGTGGGCCGACTCTTCAAATCTTTCCAAAGGTTTGCTCTTCCTCGCCCCACCCCACAGCAAGATACTCACCACGGACTCCTCGGAGTACGCTTGGGGAGCCCATCTGGACGGCCTACGCACTCAAGGGATGTGGTCAGCAGAAGACCGTCGCTGCCACATCAACGTGCTAGAGCTTCGGGCCATCTATCTCGCAGCTGTAGCTTTTCAACATCTGCTCCACGACCGAGTAGTTCTCATCCGAACCGACAACCAGGTAGCAATGTACTACGTAAACAAACAAGGGGGAACAGGGTCTTGGTCCCTTTGCTGGGAAGCCCTGCGCCTCTGGAAATGGGCAATCTCCAACAACACCTTCCTTCGAGCGGTGTACATACAAGGAGAACAAAACTGTCTGGCGGACAGACTCAGCCGCCTCCTCCAGCCACACTAGTGGTCACTGCACTCTCAAATCCTACGACAGGTGTTCGAAAAGTGGGGGACGCCTCAAATAGATCTATTCGCATCCCCCCACAACCACAAGCTGCCTCTCTTCTGCTCCCGGATGTACTCCCCGGACCGGCTCGAGGCCGACGCCTTCCTCCTCGACTGGGAGGGAAGGTTCCTATACGCGTTCCCGTCGTTTCCTCTGATACTGCGGACGCTTGTCCACCTGAAAACAGTACAAACCACCCTGATCCTGATTGCTCCTCGCTGGCCACGCCAGCCTTGGTTTTCCCTTCTGCTTCAACTCAGTGTCAGAGATCCACTGCCTCTGCCTCTGTTTCCCTCTCTACTATCACAGGGTCAGGGTTCGCTGTTACATCCCAATCTTCAAACTCTTCATCTGAATGCTTGGTTTCTCTCCCCCTGACTGCTCTCCCCGTGTCTCAATCAGTCAAGGAGATATTAGAGGCCTCTAGAAAGACCTCGACGAGAACCTGCTACTCCCAAAAGTGGACCAGATTCTCAACCTGGTGCTCCTCCCACAGCCAGGACCCGGTGTCGGTCCCCGTCCCTCTGGTCCTTGACTATTTACTTCAATTATCTCATTCCGGCCTAAAGACCAACTCCATTCGAGTACACCTCAGTGCGATTGCGGCCTTTCATCAGCCCCTGGAAGGAAAAGCCCTCTCGCTCCATACCTTAGTCTCTCGCTTCATGAAGGGTCTTCTGAATGTCCACCCTCCTCTCAAACCCCCTCCGGAGGTTTGGGACCTCAACGTGGTTCTGGCTCAACTAATGAAACCTCCATTTGAGCCCCTAGACAAATGCCATCCAAAATTCCTCACTTGGAAGGTAATTTTCCTGCTTGCGCTCACTTCCACTCGGCGGGTTAGTGAGTTACAGGCTCTGGTAGCGGACCCACCCTTCACGGTATTCCATCACGACAAGGTGGTACTCCGCACCCATCCTAAGTTCTTGCCTAAAATAGTGTCTGATTTTCACCTCAATCAGTCCATTGTCTTACCTGTGTTTTTTCCCAAGCCCTACTCTCACCCCGGAGAGGTGGCGCTCCATACTCTTGACTGTAAGAGAGCATTGGCCTTCTACCTCCAACGTACTCAGTCACACCGGAAAGTCCCACAATTGTTTTTGTCCTTCGACTCAAACCGGTTAGGTCACCCAGTCTCCAAGCGCACCTTGTCCAACTGGTTGGCCGATTGCATCTCCTTCTGCTACGCTCAGGCTGGTCTCGCACTGCATGGTCGAGTAACGGGACACAAGGTCCGAGCGATGGCAGCCTCCGTAGCGTTCCTCAGGTCCACACCTATTGAGGAAATCTGCAAGGCTGCCACGTGGTCTTCGGTTCATACCTTCACCTCCCACTACTGTCTGGACTCTCTGTCCAGGAGCGATGGCCGGTTCGGCCAATCGGTTTACGAAATCTATTTGCTTAAATTGCCAACTTCCCTCCATCCCTTTTCAGTCAGCTTGGAGGTCACCCACATGTGAGAATATCATGCCTGCTTGTCCTGGGATAAAGCACAGTTACTTACCGTAACAGGTGTTATCCAGGGACAGCAGGCATATATTCTCACAACCCGCCCACCTCCCCGAGGTTGGCTTCTTGGCTAATTAAGTGAACTGGAGACCACGAGGGGATGCACCCCCTAGTGGAGCAGGAAGGCACACATGCGTGGAGCAGCAGAGCAAACTTAAATCTTCAATCAAGTTTGCTTGAAAATGCTTCCGCATCGGGGCTCCGTAGATGACGTCACCCACATGTGAGAATATATGCCTGCTGTCCCTGGATAACACCTGTTACGGTAAGTAACTGTGCTTTTCCTCCATTCTATGCAAATCTCTCGCATGCTTATTCATTAGGGATATCCTGAAAACCCGACTGGCTGGGGGTCCTCGAGGCAGGGTTGAGAACCACTGCATTACGGCAATAGTAAAAAATAACCTTTTTCAAATGTTAAAATGGATCATTATTTGAGAAATAATGATTATATAGGTTCTCCCAAAAGAAACAAACAGCTTTTACAAAGCCACGTTAGAGGTTTCTACTGCGGGCTGGCGAGGTAAATGCTCCAATGCTCATAGGAATTCTGAGCATCAGACCATTTACCTCACTGGCCCGCAGTAGAAACCTCTACCGCAGTTTAGTAAAAGAAGCCCAAAGTCTTTTCAGTTTTCTTTGCATAAATAACAGAGAAATTATTTTAGGAAAATAGATCATGAACTGTTAGCTCTAACTGCACCACCACTGGTTTTCAAGAGGCAAAAATAATAATTTTTTATTTAGTACTTTTTCACAACAGTAAAGTTTTTGAATATACAAGGGCTCTTCATAAAGTTTCCATACTTTAACATTTTTTGCGGGAAATGGTTGGGTCAGGAAACGTGGTAAGAGGGCATGTGGTAGAATTTCAAGTAACTAGTCAGTCAGGCAACAGGGAGATTATGTGGAAAAGTGATGTAATTTGCTTTTCAGATATTTAATAAATAGTGTTTAAAAAAATAAAAGTGCAGATACTTTTTGAAGATCCCTTGTATATGTAACCATCACTCTGATGCAATACAGGTTTAGAGTGTGGCGCAGTGGTTAAAGTTACAGCCTCAGCACCCTGAGGTTGTGGATTCAAGCTCACACTGCTCCTTGTGACCCTGGGCAATTCACTTAATTTCCCCAATGCCTCAGAAAGATTGTGAGCCTACCAGGATAGACAAGAGAAAATGCTTGAGTACCTGAATAAATTCATGTTAAACTGTTCTGAGCTCCCCTTGAAGAACAGTATAGAAAAATGAATAAATAAATTCTATATTGGACCAACACATTCATATGTTAAGAACATAAGAAGTTGCCTCCACTAGGTCAGACCAGAGGTCCATCGCGCCCAGCGGTCCGCTCCCGCGGCGGCCCATCAGGTCTATGACCTGTGAAGTGGTTTCTGAGCATTTCTATAACCTACCTTTACTCCCATCTGTACCCCTCAATCCCCTTATCCTTTAGGAACCTATCTAAACCTTCCTTGAACCCCTGTAATGTGCTCTGGCCTATCACAACTTCAGAGTAGTGAGCTTTCACTTGGACAAATATTGCAGGCTTGGATTGATGAACGCCACTTGCAACTGAGCCATGGGAATTCTGTATTGCTGCAGGGTATGCACATAAACATAAAGGAAGACCTGAGAACTGTGGTTAAAAAGAAAGAGGGAGGGAATGCAATGTCCTAGTGCTCTATTCTAGCACAATAAACTGTTACAGCAAAATCAGTAAATGATAAATCACCGTGAAAGTAAATGTGTCCACAGTCACATCCCTCAGAGGTTTTTACTCTGTCCAGAAACATTTTATTTCCTCTGGCACAGGTCCCAGAATGTGGGCTTTCCTTCACATTGGAAGCACTTCCTCACTACACACACAACTGTATGATGTTAGCTGTCCTGAGTGGAGGCACCTCACGACTAAAGCTTTTAGCAAATACTTCTGCCCGTCCCGCTCCAATCTATACAATGAATCCCTGCTGGTCTCTAATATGGCCATTTTATCCAGTGAACACTCCCTGCTTTTCTCATCTAAGTTCAGTGACTCATAGCTAAAGAGGAGGGTTAATATGAAAAATGAAAGTCAAATTACATATCTGTCTATACATATACACACATATACAGTATAGGAGCTCATTTTCAGAGCTCTTAGACTTATAAAGTTCTATAGGTTACTATGGAACTTTGTAAGTCTAAGTGCTTTGACCCAGTATGGTTATTCTTATGTTAGATGTACCTACAACACACTAACTGCAATGTACAGTCCTTGCCCAATTTCTATCCATACTCTGCCCAGTCCCTGCACCACCCCACACCAAACATTTAACGTGTCTATCACACCGCCTAGTTTAACCTACACTAGCTGAAACATGGCCTAGCGCTTATGGTTAGCACTTACTAAAACCCATACTAACTGCTTAGCATATCTTAGCAGGCATTCCCTTTAATACCTACATGTCAAATGATCTACGATGCACATGAGATTCCATTTTTTACGAGAGGGTGCTGAAAAGTTATCAGCCCAACCAAGAAGAGAATGACATGGATATGGTGCAATCAATGATCTGAAACAATGTCAAAACAGAATTTTGTTTCTGCAAATTGGCACTTAACAAAATACCCTCCCCTCCCCCCCAAAAAGAGGTTTTTAATGCCAGTCAGCATGCTGAATGCTCTATACTGCACCGACGGTCATAAAGTTCTCATGTGCATGGCAGCGGAATGCTTTTTGGTTTGGGGGTACCCAGGAGCTCTGCCCTAGCCCCAACAGAATCCTGTGACACAGCCCGTCACCAGCTGCTGTCTCCACCTCCTACCTCTTCAGGGCAGCTGCCACACAGTGTCAATGAGCAGGCCTGTCCCCAGGCCAGAAGTAAAATAAAGGGTTCTGGGGCAGGCCTGCTCATTGACACTGCCCGGCAGCTGCCCCAAAGACTATGGCCCCTGTGGCCTCCCACCGTTCTAATGTCTATGCCTATGAGCATCGGAGCAGTGCAACATTCAGCACGCTGGCCAGCGCTAAAAAACTCTTGGCGGTTTTGTAAAAGGGGGTGAGCTGTTGGTTGGGCTGAGAACTTTTCAGCACCCCCCTCATAGGTATCACTACAATGTAACGTGAAGATAGCTTTAGTATCGGCATCTCTTCTAAACAAGAAGCTATTGATAAGAAGTGGGAGTGTGTGGCGCAGGGGTTAGAGCCACAGCCTCAGCACCCTGAGGCTGTGGGTTTACATCCCTCACTGCTCCTTGTGACACTGGACAAGTCACTTAGGCCCAAATTCTATAGCCAGCGCCTAAAGTTAGGCACCTATTTCGGAGGCACCCAACTAGATAGGCACCTATCTTAATTGAAGAACAAGCTCAATTAAGCTTTTTAATCAGCACTGATTAAAACATAGGCGCCTATCAAGAAAGCGGCCTTCAAAAAAAAAATAGGCCTTCAAAAAAAAAAAATAGTCTGGCATGACATGGGCACCTAACTTTTAGTTATGCCTAGAGCTGGCCTATTTATTGGGCGCCTCCAAAACAGGTGCCCAAATAGGTGCCGCTTAGCGCGATTCACTAAACAGCACCCAATTTTACTTGAATCACACTGAACAGTGCCTAATTAGGCACCTAACTTTTGGGCGCTTCTTATAGAATTTGCCCTTTAATCCCCTCATTGCCCCAAGGTACACTAGATAGAGTTTGAGCCACTAGGACAGATAGTGAAATATGTACCTGAATGTAAACTACTTAGGGGTCCTTTTATCAAGCTGCGGTAGGGGTTTAACGCGCATAATACCACACGTTAAACCGCCTGCCACGCTAGCCGCTAACGCCTGCGTTGAGCAGGCGTTAGTTTTTTAGCCGGCCACGGGGGTTAGCGGGTGATGAAATGTCCGACGCGCTAACCCCGCTAGCGCGGCTTAATAAAAGGACCCCTTAGGATATAAATGGTATATAAATAATAAATAAAATAAATGTTGAATTTTGGAAACTGGAAAGCAGAAAAACACAGTGGGAATGGGACAATGGACTCTCCGAGCAGCTAAGAAGGATATATGGATATGAACTTTGTTGATGGGTCAATTTTACTGTGAATGGACATCATAAACTTTGTTGACATATATCCATCTTTGCTGCTTGATTTGGAGAGTCCATTCTCCCATCCTCACTGTGTTCTTCTGCTTTGCTGTTTTCGTGGGTTTGTTCTACTGTGGACTATTTTCTGGACGAATTTTGAAAACTGCCGTAATCATGCTCTGAAAAAAAAAAAAGAAAGAAAAACTATGAGACAACTTCTTCATTGGCAGAGATTATCTACAGAGTTAGATTTTTTTCTCAAAATCACCTATCACTATAAGTGATTCATTGACGGAGGATATCCTAAATCATGTATTCTCAAAGCTGTCAGAGAACTAAGACATCTGTCAGAAATGACTTATTACAAAATGGCAAAAAGAATAATGATGACAAATTGTTACGGACTCTTTGTGAATATTTGTTTAATGATATCACTAAGATTCTTAAGAGAAAATGGCACATGTTACATGACTTCAAATGTTGCTACTAAGAAATCACAGTCACGTGTGCAAGAGGGAGTAATCTCATAGACTCTCTGGCTCCTTCAGTTTTACCATGTGCAGAACAGGAAAGTATAAGAAACTCTAGTTAGATATTTTAAGTATGGTACGGCATCCGTATGTAAGATTTCAATAAAAAGGTTTTCACATATCCAGCTATCAGGCAACATTTTTCAAATTGTAGCACTGAGAATGCAGTTTACATTGCTATTTCTCCCTTTGGACTGATTTTTATGTTCCACACAGGAAACATGTTTAACAATTTGTGCAAATCATTATTTGCTTTTTAGACAATTATCATCTGATAGAATCCTTTTATTTTCATTTTTTTCTGTTTCAATTGATTTTTTAATTCATGATTTGTGTACATTGGTTGTTTTGGGGTTTGTTTGTTTTTTTTTACATTATCACTGTGTGCAGAAAGAAGACATCGGGAGCCGTCCAACAGTGGGTGCTTCAATCACTGATGCCGCTAGTAACCTATTGGAAGGTTGGAGGACTGGGGAAGACGGGGGAGAGACTAGAAAGAAAATGCCAGTACTTGCAGGAGAAGAGGAAGAGATGCCATTGCTGGACTTAGGATAGAAGGTGCCTAAATGATCCCAAACCATCTAAAACTGGGTGGTCCTTGCCACCTCATAGTAACGTCTATAACCCATACTGATTTTGTTTCAGGTGGCAAGGCAATTTTTAGAAGTGGGGCACTTTAGAGAATCACTCTTAGCAATGCCTAAGTCCTTCTCCACCCTAAACATGCCTACTTTGGAGTTAGCACTAGAAATATAGAAACATGGCAGCAGATAAAGGCCAGATGGCCCATCCAGTCTGCCCATCCATAGCATCTATTATCTCCTCCTCTCTCTAAGAGTTCCCATGTGCATGCCCATGCTTTCTTAAATTGAGACACAATCTTTGTCTTCACCACTTCCATGGGGAGACTATCCCACGCATCCATCACCCTTTCTGGGGAAAAAAGTATTTACTTAGATTACGCCTGAGCCCATCACCTCTTAACCTAATTCAATGCCCTCTCACTCTGAAGTTTCCTTTCAATTGAGAGAGACTCGCCTCTTTTGTATTTATGTCATATATGTATTTAAACACCTTTATCATCTCTATCATATCTCCCCTCTCCTGCCTCTCCTCCAAAGTATACATATTGAGATCTTTAGGTCTGTCTCTGTATGCCTTATGATGTAGACTACTACTAGTAATCATTTCTAGAGCGCTACTAGTCATATGCAGCACTGTACTGTACATCAAAACAAAGAAGAGATAGTCCCTGCTCAGAAGAGCTTACAATCTAGTCATGACAAAATACCAACCATTTTAATTGCCTTCCTCTGGACTAGCTCCATCCTATTTATATCATTTTGAAAGTGCAGTCTCCAAAATTGTACACAATATTCTAAATGAGGTCTGACCGGAGTCTTATACAAGGGCATCAATGCCTCCTTTTTCTACTAGTCAATCCTCTCCCTATGCACCCTAGAATCCTTCTAGCTTTCACTGTCACCTTTCAACCTGTTTGGCCACCTTAAGATCATCATATACTATTACACCTAAGTCCTGATCCTCTTTCGTGCAGAAAAGTCCTCCCCTCACCAAACTACAATTTCCTCGGGTTTTTACAGCCCTAATGCATGACCTTGCATTTCTTAGCATTAAATCTTAGCTGCCAAATTTCAGACCATTCCTCAAGCTTCACCATCAGGGGTGTCTACTCTATTGCAGATTTTGTTATCATCAGCAAAGAGGCAAATCTTACCAGACAGCCCTTCAGCAATATTACTTACAAAAATTTTAAAAAGAACAGGCCCAAGAACCAAACCTTGAGGCAAACCACTGGTAACATCCCTTTCCTCCGAGTGATCTCTGTTGACCATTACCCTCTGTCACCAATGCCTTTTTTTTAGGCAATAAGGGTCATACTGCCGTTTGCTGCCAGAAGAACTAACAAATGGATTCTGCAAGAGATCAAACCAGCTATGTCACTCGAAGCCCAAACGATTAAGTTACGATTATCTTATTTTGGTCACACCCTCAGAAGAGAGAGATCACTGGAGAAGGACATCATGTTTTGGGAAGGAACCAGGCAAAGAGGGCGACCTGCTATCAGATGGCTGGACACGTTGAAAACAACCATGGGGATGATGCTGGAAGACCTTTCCAGACTAGCACAAACCCAATTTCTTTTTAGATCTGCAATTCATCAAGTCACTAGGACTCGAGCACACGTCAATTGCACCTAACAATAAGGGCCACACACACTAACCACGCACTATACTGCCCCGGGTACATTAGATAGATTGCGAGCCCACTGAGGCAGATAGGGAAAATGCTTGAGTACCTATATGTAATGTGTAACTACAAAGAGGCAATATACAAGTCCCTATCTTTTATCCCTTAATCAGTTAATATATAGTGATGTAACTACAATAACTGATTAGCATAAAGCACATCTGCTTTCTGCTCAGCACTAAAAAGAAAAAAATTCTATTTTTAGCACATGGGAAGCATGTGCTGATCCCAAATGCATCATAGGATCCCTGAGTGTGCCCTGTGGTTGTGTTTTTCAGTCTGTGATAAGCATGCATTAGCATTTACCGCAGCTTAGTAAAAGGATCCTATACTTCCTTAATTATCTTTATGAAGAAATTTACCCAAGGCAGTGTAAAGCAAAAATAATCCGGGCATAGGTAATATACAATTACAGCAGCAAAAATATTCAAACAATAAAACACATTCAGTATAGTATGTACTTACAATGTCAACACATTAAAACATAAAGGCCCAGATTCTGTAAACAGCACTAAATTGGTCGGTGCCTAGAAAAATGGTGCCAGCCGCATGTCAGTTATGCTGAGGCGCCGTTTACACACTATCACGTCAATCACGCTAGTGACACTTATGTAAAAACTTAGGCGCCGGGGGGGTTATGGAGAAATGTGTACCTGGGACTTTTTATGTGACGTTCACTGCAGTGCCCTTTAGGATGCCCCACCACTCTGCTGGGGTGTTTGTGTGGGCAGCCTACTAAACATATTGACCTTCCTACATTTCAGTGGCTTGTTTTGTGCATTTTTTTGTGCCGTTGTTTTTTTTTGTTGTTGTTCTTTGTTGTTTCAAAACTGGTTCAAAAAGATAGACACACTGAGGACAAGAACGTCTAAGAAATGACCATTTTCAAAACAAAAAGATAGACATTTTTTCTGTTTTAAAAATGATCATGGTCACTACTGGATTTTGGTGCATGCTTTGCAAAACGTGCAAACCCAGATTTGGACGTCATATGATAAATGCCCCTAATAGTCTGCTGTATGACGGCATGTATAGCCAGTAAGTGAGAAGCACCCGAGGGAAAACAGTATACAGATGACTACTCCAGTGCTCTACGAAATATAGCCATATTTAAGCACAAGAGTAAGCTTGTAAACCAGGGGAATGGAGACTCAGCTTAGTTGAGATGTAACTGGGTGCCATCATGCACCAAAAGCCTATTTCCAAATCAGTTTCGCCTCAAGAACCTGCTTAGTAGTCAGAGGGAACAGGAAGGTGCAGACGTCTGCAGGGAAAGAGCTGACAGAGAAAACTGACATAAGGCTACAGATTAAACAAGCATATAAGATTGGTTTTATGCTGCCTAATGAGAGTTTATTTTTGGATGCATTTGAAAAAGTGCTATATCTGACTCTTTTTTGATCCGTAAATAGTAAAGATTACATTACATAGCATACATACTGGCAATTCTTGTTTTCTCATGTCTTCTGGAGTACATAAAAACGGCATACAGTGGATTACATTTCTTTCTCCAAACCAAAAAATAGTTAACATATTTTGAAATCACTACCACAAACTGGTATAGAAATTTTAGTAATGAACCAGCTTCCAAGAACCAGCCCATTAAGATGTGGAGGGCCATTTTCAATATGATGGCTAATTCCAAGAATGTAACACTGGAGCCAAGACTTCTCAGAGTAAATATCCAAAGGAGAAGTAAGAAGAGATTCAGATACAATAAAGTAAATGCATTTATACATACACTCAGATATGTGTAATCCGACCAAGAGCCGTGGCTCCTATAGCCGAACCCACCGTCCCATCAATGGGACGGTGGGTTCGGCTATAGGAGCCAAGGCTCTTGCTGACATTAGTTCTGCCAACTGAAAATGCTGATTGCTAGCAATAGCTATGCTGACACTGCCTTGTCCCTGATGACTCACCTGCTCTCTGCTGCTCTTCCCTGCAGTGCCAGCCTATGGTTCCCAGCTTTGGGAATGTAGAAGTCTTTTCCAGTTTCTAAAAATTCATTCCATGTCCACTTCTTCACAATCTAAACTTGTTTCCGTCGGGAAGTTTAGTACTTTGGGCTCTAAGCAGTCCAGTTTCTCTCTGGATTTTTTATTGTCTTTTGTTCTACAAAAGGGGGACTTTGGCTCGAAAAAGATGCTGTCTATGGGCATCACTATAGAGTCTCCTTAGCCCACCTGGGTTTGGCTCAAGCTAGCCCCAGGACAAATGGCTTCTACCTAATACAAGACCATGGGTTGGGGAAGAGTTTGTGGTTTTCGCCGGGTGGACTATAGAAGAGGTATTTAAGCTGGGCTTACTCAGTGGTGTATCGGCTTGGCCCGGGTTAGATGGCTCTTGACTCAAGTTCGTTTAAAGGCGGTCTGCGGCACAATGAACCCCAGAGACTGCTCTCTGCCTCCCTTCCCTACAGTGCGAGCCCTTGATTTTAGCCCATGAGTTTAAAGCGGGGCTGCACTATGGCGTACTCTGTTCTGTTCCAGAACATGCAATAGTGCAGCCCCGCTTTAAACCCGTGGGTTAAAACCACGGGCTCGTAAGTAACCAGCAACCTTCATTGGTGCGTTTCTGGTGTTTATTCCCCTACAGCGTGTTCTGTTAGCAAAGCGTGTTCTGTTCCAGCCCTCCCCCCTTGTTTTGACCTCGCTTGCTGTGTGTAGAGTTAGTACATGCGTGAACCGCATCTACAGGCTAAGAAGATGGTCTGCACATGCATCTGGATCGCTCTGCAGTGATCCATGGGGTCGCTGTGGAGCGTGCCTCCGATCGCTGAAATTTGCATGAAGACGCTTTGTGAATCGGTCGCCCGGGAAGACTCGGCCACGGATCACCCAGCAAAGGTGAACTTAGTGAATCTAGGCCAAAGAGTGGAAAATCCTTTAAGGGTAACATGATTGATTTGAGCAGTCAACGATAGCTGTCTGTCCAAGTGCACGCCTAAGATTCTGATTGTCGGGTTTTGGCAGGCTCACACGCTCCACCACAAGTGTAGTAGTTAGAGTGGGATATGGGTCTGGGTTCCATTCTCTGGAGTCCACTGTACTGAACACCAGGCTACTCCACACACATGTTTGCTGCTCTATCAGGCCTGGTCATATCATACTGTTATACAGACAGACATGTATTGTTTCACTCACATCTTTGGAGGCTGGCGCGAGCAGCAAGTAGAAGATGCTACTCATGCCGGTGAACTTTAAAAAAGATACATGGGAGGGGGAGGAGGAGATGCGCCAGTGCCCGCCCCCCCCAGTGACGATGGCACCCAGGGTGGTCTACACCCCGTGTCCTTTGTTACTACCCTACTGTTTAATGCGTGCATCTCAATTACCTTTAGTACAGTTATCACCATCAACTGAAATAGTGTTAAATGCTCCACATTATCTGCTGCAATAACAGTTAACCTATGCTAGTATCATACCCCATCTTAAGTGTAATGGGTTTGCTATTAACAGACATGATTGGTTTTCTGTGTGTGGAGGTGGAGGGAGGGGAAGATGTGCTGCCTTATTTCACCAGCTACTTTAGGCCATCAGCTCGGTTATAACCGGTCTCTATCCATGGATCTTCCTCGATTTTTATATCCTACAACCAGCTCAGCCCCACTATTGCAAATGAAAGAGACTCGACTCATGCGCATTTACGCCACGTAGGTATTTAAACGTCTCTATCATATCTCCCCTCTCCCACTTTTCCTCCAAAGTATACATATTGAGATCTTTAAGTCTGTTCCCATACGTTTTATGATGAAGACCACACATCATTTTAGGAGCCTTCCTCTGGACCGACTCCATCGTTTTTACATCTTTTTGAAGGCGTGGCCTCCAGAATTGTACACGATATTCTAAATGAGGTCTCACCAGAGTCTTATATAAGGTATCAATACCTCCTTTTTCTTACTGGCCATACCTTTTTCCTCCTATGCACCCTAGCATCTTTCTAGCTTTTGCCGTCACCTTTTCAACCTGTTTGGACACCTTAAGATGATCACATGCAATCACACCTAAGTCTCGCTCTTCAGTCGTGCACATAAATTCTTCACCCCCTAAACTGTACAGTACTTTTGGGTTTGTGCAGCCCAAATGCATGAACTTGCATTTCTTAGCACTGGCGTAGTAGGGAGAGGGTCGTCTGCCCCAGGCACTGTCTATGTAAAGGGCACAGACACCCATCTTCCTCTCCGCCCTTTCCTTCCCGACCTCCCCTGCCGCGCGTCTCTTCCCTCCCCTCCCCTCCCCTCATACCTTTTTAACTTTTTCTGCGCAAGCAGCATTACGAACTTGCTGCCTGCATCGCTGTCACCTCTCTCTGATGTCATTTCTGGGCCCTGCGCCTATGAAGTGACATCAGAGGGATAGCCTGCATGACATGGGCAGCAAGTTTGTGCTGCTGCTCTCGCCTGGAAAATGAAAAAGGTATGGGGAAAGGGAAGGGAGCGCGCACGCGGCAGGGGGGCAGGAAGGAGTGGGGGGGGGCAGAGAAGAGGGCAGGAGAGGGGCACCACCACCCCTGGTGCCACTTACTCTTGCTACACCACTGTTTCTTAGTATTCCTTATAGTATTAAAATTCCAAGAAAACAAAATACTATTCATAGAAAAAAATCTCTGTATTTCTTGTTCTTTCTTCAATGGTGGGTAGGGAGGAAAGGTAAGAGCATTTGAGCTCTGGTACCTGCCATCCCAAATCTAGCAACTAATACTTACAATGACAGATAAAAACAAACTGTAAATTACACTGCTAATTTCTACTAATGTGGCTAAAGGTAAGTGTCACACCCTAGTGTACTTGAAGCCCTATTTTCCTCAAATGTCCAAATGCTTCAAGACAGCTTGTATAAACAGCACATTAGATCCATCAACATGAATTTAGGTTAGTTCTGGGATTTAGGAAACAATACTATATAAGGTACCCATCAGTCTAGGAGTCTACAAGAAAATGACTCAGATATTCTTGAGTCACACTCTTCAGCTAGGAGAGCATAAGATGACTGTGTATAATGCACCAAATACTCTTGCTCTGTTCTATAAGGTGTAAAAATACATTAACCCTTTTTAAATCGTATTTAGGGTTCCTTTTACTAAGGTGAGCTAGGGCTTTAATGCGCGGAATAGCGCACGCTACATTGCCGCACGTGCTAGACCTTAATGCCAGCATTGAGCTGGCGTTGGTTCTAGAAGCGTAGCACGCGGTTTAGCATGTGGTGATTTCCTGTGTATGCTAAAAACGCTAGCGCACCTTAGTAAAAGGAGCCTTTAGATTCCCAGTTTTCCCTGGTAATAAACAAGACCTTCCCAGATGTATAGAACACCTTATTCAGAATGCATATTTCATTCCCAAATCATACATATAACAAGATTAAAAGAAAATATGAAAATAAGCATAGAATGGATGGGGAAACGTAGCAGGTTTTTTTTATTTATTTATTTATACATTTTCAAATTACATACCAAGTAAGCACTTGTACAGAAAGTGGGTTAGGATATGACCTATATCCAATATAAATCATAATCAGACCAAATTAAACAAAATGCATAAAAGAAAATTTTTTCAACTAACCCAACTCAAGGGATCCAAGATGACCGCGGTACAGACGCTCTGAGAGTGACGCATCTGACCGCTCCATTCAATTTTTTTTTTTTTCCTGCTTAGTCAGCTTTGCAACCTAATTTACCTTTGGGATGCCGAAGAGAAAGTGCAGGAATGTGGCTGGCGTCTCACGAAGCTCTGAAGTACCCTCCTTCGGCAGAGTTGACGAGATGTTGCGGCGGTTGCAGGAGGCAGTTTTGCCTGTGTCGGGAGCAAGCCCGTTGAAAGCACCTGAAGGGGGCGAGATCGGGGTTGTCTCTCCTGGGCTAGAGACCACTTTAATCCTGACTTGAGCGCTCCACCTCCACAACCCGGTCTACCAATTCTCCAGGGGTAGAGGAAACCCCGGAGATGGAGGAGGTACTTTCCCCTGAGGCAGCAGGAACATCGCTGGAGACTGAGGAAGCAGTGCTCTCTGACCATGGAGTAACTGCAGAAGAAGCCGGGGTAGGACAAGCAACTGGAGGTGAAGGATTCCAGCCAGAACTTAACCAGGAAAGCCTTTCTTCTTCAGACGGTGAACATTTTTACACCCAGCAAAGTTTTCCAATATGGAAAAACCAGCACAAGTGACTTTAGACTCATTATGGGACCTGATTGCAAATTTTACTAAAACTATCAGTCCCAATTTCCAATACATTGAGGGAAAATTGATCCAGGTCTAGAGAGCTGAAAGATTTGACCGCGGATTTGACTGTTTCCAAGGCTTCGATTCAAAAGCTTGACCAAGATATTCTTATGACTAAACAAGTATAGGAGTCCCTAATTAAAGATATCAATCTTAGGAAGAAACTGGAAACACTTGAAAATAACTCTTGGAATAAAAATTTGAGATTAATCAACTTCCCCAGATTAACTACGGTTACTCCTAGGGAAATGCTTAGGAGATACCTGATAAAAATTTTGCAAGTTTCAGAAGAAACTTTACCACCATTTGTTCAAGTGTATTACTTGCCAAATAAAGATGGGGCTCAATTGCAGTCTAAAACACCAAACCAGGCACCATTGAATGTTTCTGAAATCTTAGAAACATTAGATAGAGAAACAGTTGTACCTTCTACAATGATTTTGACTGTAGCTCTTGCAATAGATAAAATATGGTTATTGAGACTTTTCTTTAAAAACAGACAGAAAGAGTTTCTTCGTTGTAATATACAAATGTTTCCTGACCTTTCCAGAGAATCTCAAAAGCGGCGTAGAGAATTTCTAGTATTGAAACCTGGAGTCACTTTACTAGGAGCGACGTTTTACCTGAGACATCCTTGCAAGTGTATTATTTGCTACTGTTCAGTTAAATATGTCTTTTTCGAAACTTAACAGCTAACAGCTTTTCTGGCCATGTTACGACTGGATAAAGAGAAACCAATGTAGCAGTTTTTATATATTTTGGCTTGATAAATAAAAATGTTTAGATTCCAAATACATGTTAATTGTTATTAAAAATGTAAAAAGTTTTTTAAAATTTTATTCACGGGCTTTTGCCCAAGGATAACAAACTCCCTGGGCTACATATTGAAAAAGAAAGTATGAAAATAAAAAAATAAAACACCTGAAGCTTTGCCAAACTTCTATTATCAGAACTGTAACTACAGATGTACATTTTTATTTTTAATATTAAAAAATGGCATGACAAAACTCATTTTTTACATATAAAAAAACACTACTACTGAGGATCTGCAATCAATCCCACAGAGCAAAGAAAATCTAACCTACTTTTTGTTTAGGGCCCTTGCAATTGAGGCAAAAGTTCTGTTTTTAAATTTTGGCAGCTTTCCTGCTTGAACTGGAAGTTGCAGTGATCAGGTTAGTCTGGTTAATAGCAACATACACAGAAAAATAGATAACAGCAGTGCCTCCAGATATTCTTAAAGATCTGAAGAAACTGCTTTTTACAAACACTCAGACATGAGCAATTTTGGGCCTTGTAAAATAAAGTTGGTAGGACAGCCACAAGTACCTGGCAAATCTCAACGAAGAAAACAGATTTTATAGCGGAGTTAAAAAAGGGCAATGGAAATGATAAAGGGGATGGAACAACTTCCTTATGAGAAAAGGCTAAAGTGGCTAGGGTTCTTCAGCCTGGAGAAGAGATGGCTCAGAGGAGATACGACAAAGGCCGATAAAATACTGAGTGGAATGGAATGGGTTGATGCGAATTGCTTCTTTACTCCTTCCAAAAATACTAGGACTAGAGGGCATACAATCCGGTTACTAAGTAGTAGATTTAAAACAAATCAGAGAAAATATTTCTTCACTCAAAATGTAATCAAACTCTGGAATTTGTTGCTGGATAACGTGGTCATAGCAGATAGCTTAGCAGAGTTTAAACAAGGTTTGGATAATTTCCTAAAGGAAAAGCCCATAAGCCATTATTAAGATGGACTTGGGGAAATCCACTTCTTATTCCTAGAATAAGCAGCATATCTTTTTCAGATGCGGTGACCAGAATTACACCCAGTATTCGAGATGCAGCCATACCATAGAGTTATGCAAGGGCATTATAACATTTTCATCTTTGTTTTCCATTTCTTTTCTGATAATTCCTAACATTCTATTTGCTTTCTTAGCCACCATTGCACATTGAGATGAGGGTTTCATTGCATCCTCAGCGATGAAACCTAGATCCTTTTTCTGAGCGGTAACTCCAAGAATGAAACCCTCCATGAGGTAGCTATAGTTTGGGGTTTTCTTTTCCACATTCATCACTTTGCACTTGCTTACGTTAAACATCATCTGTCATTTTGATGCCTAGCCTCCTAGTCTTGCAAGATCCTCTTGCAATGTTTCACAATCCTCTTGCAATTTAACAACTTTATGTCATCAGCAAATTTAATTATCTCACTAGTTATTCCCATCTCTAAATCATTGATAAATATGTTAATAAGCAGCGATCTCAGCATAGACCCCTGGGGAACCCCACTATTTGCCTTTCTGCATTGAGAATATTTAGTCCTATTTTCTGTTTTCTCTCTTTTAACCAGTTCTTAATCCATTAAAGGGCATTTTACCTCCTATCCTATGGCTTTTTAATTTCCTCAGAAGTATTTCATTAAACACTTTATCAAAAGCCTTTTGAAAATACATGATATAGACTGGTTCACCTTTATTCACATGTTTAGTCACCCCTTCAAAATAATGTAGTAGATTGGTGAGGCAAGATTTCTGCTGACTAAATCCATGTTGGCTTTGTCTTATTCCAAGTTTATGTATATGCTCTGTAATTTTGTTCTTTTTAATAGTCTCTACCATTTTGCCCAGCACCGATGTCAGACTCACCGGTCTATAATTTCCCGGATCACCTCTGGAACCTTTTTTAAAAATGGCATTACGTTAGCCACACTACTGTTTTCCAGTACCATGCTGGATTTTAAAGATAAATTACATATAAAACTACAAATTCATTTTTAATTCTATTAGTAATCTGGGATATATACCATTGGTTCCAGGTGATTTGCTACTCTTCAATTTGTCATATTGCATCATTAGATTTTTCAGTATTACAAAGATCATAAGAACATAAGAATTGTCGCTGTTGGGTCAGACCAGTGGTCCATCGTACCCAGCAGTCCGCTCCCGCGGCAGCCCTTAGTTCAAAGACCAGAACCCTAACTGAGTCTAGCCTTACCTGCGTATGTTCTGGTTCAGCAGGAACTTATCTAACTTTGTCTTGAATCCCTGAAGGGTGTTTTCCCCTATAACAGCCTCTGGAAGAGCGTTCCAGTTTTCCACCACTCTCTGGGTGAAGAAGAACTTCCTTATGTTTGTACGGAATCTATCCCCTTTTAACTTTAGAGAGTGCCCTCTCGTTCTCTCTACCTTGTTTCAGTTTCAAGTTTAATAAAATTTTGATAAAATTGCAATTTCGAGATTCAAAGCGATGTACAATAAAATATGGGGATGACAGGTAAAATAATTGCTAACATAGACAAGTACTAACATGACTGATTAAATACAAAAAGATGATCTTCCCACCAGATGAAGGCATGAGAGAAAGCTGTACTTTTATCAGCTGATTTCTCCTCTGCCAATCTAATGAGATAGGAAAAGCATGGGGATGATGAATAGGGGGATGAAAGGCAGACAGATGGACAGAAGGGCACCATGGGAGTTTTTTTCTCACCACTCTTCCCAAATTACTGGTACGATTCTTTCTCTGCTCTGCTTCCCCTATTAGTGCTTCTTCCAGATTCAGGAAACTTGATTAGCATCATAATGTATACATATTTTACCAATGTAAATACATCAAAGAAGTCTAAATGTAGCATATAGAACATCATTTTAAGAGCTCAAGTAGGCTATCCCAAATTTGCCGAGGGACTTTTAAAAGTATAAAAAGTAAGAGCATAGAACCATAGTAACATATAGGTAGTCTTCTCTAAATATACCTGTGATTTTTGAAGGGAAACGCTATCTTTCTTGAACCCTGAAAGTCAGAGGGGAACTGTTTGGCCTTAAAACTTCAGCTAACCTGCCTTGTCTATTAACCCCAGATAACAGGACTTGGATAGGGAAACACCTTAATCTTTTAAGGAAAGGAAAAGTAGGCTACTTATTTCTGTAAGCTGAACAGGAAGCTCTAATTCAGCTCACACATCTAGCTCAGCATTATCCCAGGTACAATGTGAAGCATCCATATGGCCTGAACGCTGGTATAGCACAACCATTGGGGTCTCTAAGCTCACATAGAGTAGAAACATAAGAGAAAGACCAAAAGGGTACCTGAACAACCTCCTTTATCTCAGTTAAGAAGAAGAACACTAGAGCCCCAGGTAATTCAATCACCAGGAGAAACTTCAGTAGTCGATAAGGGAAGGGGATTCTATGCTAAGTAGCTCAGCTAAGGTTCTGATAACATGCCTGTGCTGCCCAGAAAGGCATGAGAGGAGTACAAAAAGATTTAATTCTTAAGATCACAACAGGAGAATACTTCAGCTGTATATACTATTGTATATCTATTGTAAAACCTATACGGTTCATAATTTAAAAAAAAAAAAAGTCTAAAAAGTGTCCTAAATGGCTATTTGGACGATCAAAAAGCCTGATCGTCCAAGTACCAATAATCAAGGCTGGTTTTAGACGTATCTAAAACCAGCTTAGGCCTTTCCCCTGCCACTAAATGCACAGAGAGAAAAGAGGCGTGTAGAGGAGGGGAAAGGGCGGACGGTGGGCGTGAGGTGGGCCGATCTACACCTAGGCATGCAGCAGGTATAACCAAAACCTTAGGCAGGTTGCCTAGTTGGCACTTATATGTTTTGACTTAGACGAAGTCAAAACAGGTCTAAGTGCCGAAAAAAGGGCCGCTGAACTGATCGTGGCTCCTGCGATCAGCTCAGCGGCCCCAGCAACCTGCCTACCCCCTACAGCAATGATCGCGGCAGGAGAGATGCCTCATCTCCCCTACCGCGATGCCATCACTCCTCTACCCGAACGGCTGCGACCCGTGGCCGGAGAGATGCCCTATCTCCCTCTTGCCCCGAACATAATCTGGGGGGGGGGGGTGTCAGTGCTGCAGGGCAAGAGGGCTTGGGCTCCCTCTTGCCCCGATGTCGTCGGGGAACGTCGGGGTGCCGCGGGGCAAGAGGGCTTGGGCTCCCTCCTGCCCCGATCTTCATTGGGGGTTCGGGGGTGCCGCAGGGCAAGAAGGCTTGGATTCCCTCTTGCCCCGATGTCGTCGGGGAGGTCGGGGGTGCCGCGGGGCAAGAGGGCTTGGACTCCCTCTTGCCCCAATGTCGTGGGGGGGGGGTGGATTCTGTAACCGGTGTTGTTTTTGACAGACACCGGTTACAGAATCCAGCTTTTAGGCAAAGGACTGGCTCCTCCTTCGCCTAAAAGCCCTTGTGGTGGACGTTTGGGGCTTAGGCGTTTTTTTGGTTCATAATGGGGTATAAGTGTAGATGTAATGGTGGTCTGGGCGTTTAAACAGCCGAATGTAGAGGCAGGCCATTATCAAAAAAAACCTCCATTTGGACATTTTTTTTTTGATTATGGACATTTTCCCTGCTTCTACTTTCAACGTTTAAGGCCTTAGGCCAAAAGGGGACTTAGATGTTTTTTTTTATTATGCCCCTCCACATGTTTAGGCCACAAGCTACCTAGTGAGCATGCCGTCAGTAACATTGCAGCTGCCATTGAGGGAGCACAGTGTAGGCCCCGACCATTCTCGCTGGCTCCCCTGCCCCAATGGTGACATCGGTTGTGACATCTGAAGGGGAATCCTATGTCTGATTGGTTAAGGGTTGAAGAAGGAGCAGTGCATGCCTGAAGGGCACAAATTTTGGTTTAAAGAACCATCAGGGGTCAAGACTTGCTCTCTTTCCCACCGACGACAAGATATTAATTGAATTTGGGAGAAAATAGAAAAAAATAATATTATACAGTAATTCAAATTGCAAGGTATATAATGGTTAATAGTATGGACAATTAACAGGTTCTGGTGTTGTACCCTACCCAGAACTTTGTCAGCTTTCCTACACCAATAGGCTTACAGATTGTAAACTAGAGCATGAGACTGTGCTCTAGAACGGGAAGAAAACTGCTATCTGATTGCCTCAGAATGAGTGCTAAGGCTAATTTTATAATCTGGGTTTCATTTTAACTCAAGGATTTTTATATAAATTGGAAAATATGATTGCTTGCCTTTCCTGAGCTATTAAGTCTGAAGAAGGGGCCAAGGAGAGGAAATAAAGCACATGCAAATTAAATTTGATACTTCAAGGGGGCAAGGAAGGCTGCAGTTTTAAAGAAATTATGCTAATAAAAACATCCTAAAAATCTATTTGAGAGAGTTAAAAGAAAGACAGCAGGAGGAAGTATACTCATATCTTAGAAGGAACATCAGTACCAAATATGCTATTTACCATTCGTAAAGTCAGGAAACTATTAATTAGTTAATTGCTTGTTTCTGGGACTAAATAAAAATCTGCTAGAGGTTTTAGCTCAAAAACTAAACTGTCGAGCCCTTCTAAATAAATCACACACTAGCAGTATGAGAGAGAGAGGATGCAGGTGCAAAACACTTTTGCTATTCTGAATCCCTCAGTTTACAGAACCTCTCTAATATTTGGTCAGTAAGATTTGATGAGAGGGTGAGGATATAATAAAATGATGCAACATCTCATTCCTTTTCCATTTGTGATGCCAAAAACTAGAGTGATTTAAACAAAAAATATCAACAGCTCTGCCGTGTAGCATTGTTTTTCACCTGTTCCAAAAATTTTGAGCATTTTACAACATGTGAATAACTAAAAGATAAAAAAAGGAAAAGAAATTCATTGGTACTTCCAGCCCATTGTCAGGTACAGATGGGTAAAACCATAAGAATTATATATACATTCATATATCATGCTCCAAGTGTCATATATGCTCACTTATATAACCCATATATCTTTTGATACAGATTGTATTTATCCATTTACCCTTAAGGCATAAATCTACAAAAGATATTTGTTTTTAACTGCTAGGCTATGGGATACTATATTTATAATATTATCATGTAGATAACAAAAAACCAAACAGAATGGACTCAGCAAGCAACAGTACAATATGTGGTAGTAAAATGCTCAGTAATAAGACTATTTATTCAGATTGCTTTTTGTCACTCTACTGGGAGAATTCTGCACAACAATGCTTTGCAGTATTTATTCAGAATTCCCCCAGAGCACAGAATTTGACTCATCTAGTGCAGAATTTACCTCACGCCAGCATGGTACAGCCATGGTTCAAACAAAGCTGAATGAGTTGATCAAATTTGCACAACAGAGAACTATTCCACATTGTTAAATCGTATGCAAACTTTGGAAAAATTGCAGAAAGATCTTAGGAATCCAAATGACAGATGAAATGTAATGTGGACAAATCTAGCTATGTAACCCAAAATCTAGCTGTGTAATGTTTGATTCCACATTAGGAGTCACCACCCCCAAAAAAGTTCTAGATATCATTATGAGCATGTTGAAATCTTCTGCTTTATGTGTGGCAGTGGCATCTAGCTGCCCACTATGCCTGGAACAAATTGCCCGAGTTTGGCCACCAAGCCCCTTCCCTTCCCTTGTTCAAAAGCAGATTGAAAATCCACCTTTTTGGTTTAGCCTTCAAACCATAACCCTATTCCCCACTGCCCGCCAACCCAGCGAGCAGATTAACCGTTCCCTTTAACTGTATCCATGACATCCTGTTTGTCTGTCTTGTGTGTTTAGATTGTAAGCTCTTTTGAGCAGGGACTGTCTTCTTTGTGACTCTATAGAGTGTTGTGCACATCTGGTAGCACTATAGAAATAATTAATAGTAATAGTAGTAGGCCAAAAAAATAAAAATAACAAACAGAATGTTAGGAATTATTAGAGAAAGAATAGAAAAAAAACCCCATATTATATCGCTCCATAATGCAACCTCCCCTTGAATACTGTATACAGTTTTGGTTGCAACATCTAAAAAAAAATATAAAAGCCAATTCTACAAAGGGCACCTACATGTACAAGTAGAAAAGGTGCACCTATGCACATAAATAGCATAACTAATTGACATTTACGCTCACAGGTACTTGGCAGTATTCTATAAACAATGATCGTAAGTTATATAGCACACAACTACAAAGAGGTGTTAATGTGAGAGAAGCATAGGGATATCGTGAGCAAGTAAACTAGTGAGGTGCAAAACTTAGACTATCGGTTGTACATATTTTGCATGGTGCATTTGGGCATGCTCAGTTATGCCCACTATTGATATGGTGTGACAGTACTTACCATCAGGCACACCAAAGTGTATTTATGTTATTTTATAAAAGCTTATGTATGCCTCAAAGCCAAAATTGCCACCAGGGCTGCCCAATGGCAGGGCCACATACAGCTGAACTCTCCTTTCCTCTCCTCACCAACTGTCACCTTTCCTCCTTGCACCCAGGTCTGGCACCTCTCACCTGTCCCCTCATCCTCCAAAGGCCATGGCAGAGAATGCTGAAAGCTGATCCTCTCTCACCAACAGGTCCTTTCCTGTACCAGTTCCCACCCACAGGAAGTTGCATTTGAGATGCAAAATTCAGCACAGGAAAGGCCCCGCCAGTGAGATAGGGGCAGCTGTCGGTATTCTCTGCTGTGGCATTTGGAGGACCGAGGGGGGAAGGAAAAATAGAGAGACCCTGGAGGGAAGGAAATAGGAGAAGCAGAGTTAAGAGAGAGAGAGACACCCTGAAAACTGGAGGGAAGGAGGAAGATAGAAAGACACCCTGGACCCTGGAGAGAATGAGGGATAGAAACAGACAGAAAGAGAGAGAGAGATAAAGATCCTGGATGGAAGGGGGAGAAGCAGATAGAAGAGAGACCTTGGACTCTGGATGAAGCTGGGAGATAGATACCCTGGAGGGAAGGAGTTAGAAACAGAGAGAGAAATAGAGAGAGAGACTTTGGACCCTGGAAAAAGAAACAGAGGGAGAAGAGAGACAGACAGATACCCTGGAATCTGGAAGAAAAGAAAGGGGAGAAGCAGAGGGAAGAGAGAGACCTTGAACTCTGAAGGGAAGGAGGAGAGAAGCAGAGAGAGAGAAAGAGACCCTGAACCCTGGAGGAAAAGAGAAATAAAAAAGAGAGAGTCCCTGGATGGTAGGGGAGGGGGAGAAGATGAGGAAAAAGAGACTTTGGACTCTGGATGGAAGAGGGGAGAAGCTGAGAGATAAATACCCTGGATCCTGGATCAGCCAATCGGGATGCACGTTTTTTAAAAAAATGCTCCCCAGGCAGGCCTGAAGGCGCCTCCGGGAGCCTAGGGAGACCCGCAAGACGCCTAAGCTCGCCTAAGAGCCTTAGGCGGGCCTTAGGCGAACCTAGGTGGCCCTACGCGTCTCCCTAGTAGAGGAAGAAACCTTAAAATGTAGGCCAGCAAAATGCTGGTCTACATTGTAAGTAGACGCAGCCGCTATACTTATCGCGGCAAGGGATCTCTCTGCCGCGATAATATAGCGGGCCGCGGCCTGTCCGATCAGATGCCCCCCCCCCGACACTACCGACCGCCCCCCCCCCCCCGACATTACCGATCTCCCTCCCACCCTGACACTACTGATCGCTGACAGGAGAGTGTCCAATCCCTCCTGTCCGAAGACGGCACGGCACAGCACAACACCCCCCCCCCTCCCATCCCCTCCCGGCGCTAACAACCCCCAAACCTCCAAACTAACCTGTTCTTCAGGCCAGACAGTTCTTGCCCATCTAGCCGGTAAGCCCGCCTCGTCGAAATGAGGCGGGCTCGCCCCTTCCCGGCCCATCCCGCTGAAGCCTAAGGCCTGATTGGCCCAGGCTCTAAAAGCCTGGACCAATCAGGCCTTAGGCATAGCGGGTCCGCCCATCCCCACTTAATCTAAGGCCTGATTGGCCAATCAGACCTTAGACTTAATGAAATATAAGAGTCTGTAATAAACACTCCTCCTCTTGGCTTCCTGCTTCCAATATACAGTACCTAAAAAGTTTTTACTACGTGTTTTTGCCTCCAATGCACAAAAACTAACATCTGTGGGAGGTAGGAGGGGTACCGTAACCACTGGGGGGGTAGTGGGTGTCAGGTCAAAGGCGCGAGCAGACAATTGAGCGCAACGCGGAGGCGCGCGCCGAATAAAATTACTGTTTTTAGGGCTCCGACGGGGGGGGGCGTTGGGGGGAACCCCCCCCCACTTTACTTAATACAGATCGCGCCGCGTTGTGGGGGCGTTGTGGGTGTTTGGGGGGTTGTAACCCCCCCACATTTTACTGAAAACTTCACTTTTTCCCTGTTTTTAGGGAAAAAGTTAAGTTTACAGTAAAATGTGGGGGGTTACAACCCCCCAAAACCCCCCCAATGCCGGCGCGATTTGTATTAAGTAAACTGGGGGTGCTCCCCAACAAAAACCCCCATCGGAGCCCCTAAAAACAGTAATTTTCTTCGGCGTGCGCCTCCGTCTTGCGCTCAGTTGTCGGCACGTGCCTTTGTCTTCTGCGTTGTTGTCTATGAACCGGAGTAGTGAGGGGTCATGCTTACAGCCCTCCAGTGATCATCTGGTCGGTTTGGGTACCTTTTTGGCATTTACTCATTGTTAAAACAGGTCCAGCCCCAGATGTCCAAATTGGCAAAAATCATTCAAGTCATAAATCCTCCCTATCCTGTCCCTATCCTGTCCGTATCATGCCTCTAACATACCATCTCGAGTTATAAATTAACTGCAGATGACACAGCATAGAAATATGTCTAGAAAATAGGTTTCAAAAACAGTGAATTGGAAGTGTTTGGCAAGAAAAATGTCTATCTACCCCTTTAGACCACCTTTTGGACATTTTTCTTTTTTGGAAAATGAGTCCCATAGTCTCCTTTTATATTTATACTTATGATTTGATTTTTTGCTTATTTTTTAAATATTTCTTCTCCCTCATTCTATTATTGTTGTAATTTCTAATATCTATTTTTCTGTTAACCATGTCAAGCTCCTAATTCTGGTGATGACCCGGTCTATAAACCGAGGTTTTAGCTTAATTTAGTTTATTATTGTATTGGATTTCATGAATATATTTACTTCAGAGATTATATCAAATCTGATCATGTTATATTCACTATTATCAAGTGGCCTCAGCACCATTACCTCTTGCACTAAATCATGTGCTCCACTAAGGACTAAAATTGCTTGGCATCTTGTTGGTTTCTGAACCAGCTACTCCATAAGGCAGTCCTCGATTTCATCTCACTGGAATTTAAGGTGATGATCCAAAAGAACACCTATTTCAGACCCCTTTTCATCCAGCTGCGTAAGGGTTTTTTTTTTAAATTGCAGACCGCTGCAGTCAAAGCTCCGACGCTCATAGGAATTCCCGTGAGCGTTGGAGCTTTTACCGCAGCGGTCCGTGATAAAAAATCCCTTACACAGCTTTATAAAATGGGGGAGTAGGGGGAGGGTCAGTATTCTTCTCATTGAATAGACCAAGCCAAAACATAATTTTTTAAAGCAGGTAACATTTCCATTTCAGATTCAATCTCCATATATGAAAAAAAGCTTACCAGTTTGTTGATAATTAAAAAAAAAAAAAAAGAAATTAAAGAGCATTAAAATATGCAAATTACCTATGGTACTGTTATTTTAGCAAAAACACAGGATTATTCATATATCACTGACAATAATGGATTATAGTTTAGAAGAAAAAAAATGCAGCCACGAAAACATCACCAGAACAGTATGAGTCCTGAATATAGCTGTGTGCAGCATGAACCGCAATCAATTTTTAACGTCTACATACTTCCCAGTACAGCATTATAGTATGACCTTCATATTTTTTTACTGCCACAAAGTACCTTAAGCTTGACAAGATTTATTATTTCAAACAGTCCCTGCATTGTATCTGAATTTCATTCATATTAAAGACTTAGATTTCAAAGCCTCTAATGCATAACTTTTACAAGCACAAAATCACCTAGATCCCAAACAGTCTGAAATGAATCAATATATCATATTTTATGCACAGCAATAAGAATGGAGTGATACATTTTTTCTCACATCACTAGTGCAGTTGGAGTATGACCGCAATCTTCCCCGCCATTTGAAGGATGACTTATGGGTGTTCAGCAACGTTATCTCATATTCAGCTAAACTCATTTGGAAACAAATTCCTATGAACCATGCGAAAGTGTAATAGGACCTCATGCCTGGCCTGTTTTCCCTACGCATTGCAATTGTTTTGATCAACCCAAGGCAGCTATAATAAGCATGAGAAAATAAATAGTATCACAGCCATTTTAACAGTACGTGCCTATACATGAAAAAAAAAGTATTCAATTTATAGAGGTATGAGAATTTGTCAGCTTACTTCACATCTCTGGTTACGCCCTTTTAGTTTAAACTGTACATATGGACATATTATAGCAAAAAACATCCTTGAAAAATGAAAGCATAACTAAAAGATCGTCATCTTCCTTGTGCCAAGAAAGTGCCAATGAGGGGAGTAACAGATATAATCTGTAGTTCACAGTTTTGTTGAACTCTAAAGCAGGAGCAAAAAAATTGACCCTGTAGAAGCCACAGAGAAAAAAAAGTCCACGAAAAACTAAAACAACACTGTGGACTTTATAAAAAAACAAACTTAGCAATCCACATAAAAATCTCTATGACCCAGTCCGTTGAGGACTTTGGACTCTAAAGCAGTGCAGTCTAAACCCTGTTAGTATTGTCCAGAAAAACCTACAGTTGGAAAAACTGCAAATTAAAATTTTTCCCATTCATTTTATTGTGCTTGATCAGAAAACAATATTTTAAAATGTTTTTAAAGCACATCATGGGGTCATTCAAAGCCACTGATTACATAAAGCTCCGTTATTCTTAAAATTGATATTATTTTTACTAAATTTCTTGGTATTACAGCTACAGCTTTTATGTTTTCATACTCAGCAAAGATATGTTGATAAAAAGACATTTTTTATGTAATAATCTAGCAGTATTTTATTAAACGAACCTTCAATATCTGCACTTTATTGTGGAAAATAACAGTAATTTAACCTACTTTGCTAATAGCTAAACAAGTTTATCTAGTTTAACAGTGCAAAACATCCCTGTCACCCTGTCATGGAAAGATATGTGTGTTTGAGGGGCTGCTGAAAAGTTCTCAGCCCAACCAAGACAAGAATAATATGGAACCATGAAATTTAGAAGTTTTCTTTACACTTTTCATTTCAATGATATGAAATGAAACGAAAAAATGTCAAGGAAAGTGTTGAATAACTTGTAAGTTTCATGGCTCCACATCATTCTCTTCTTGGTTGATCTAAGAACTATTCAGTGGACCCTCGTAACTTACAGAATCCTATAAATCAGTGTTCTTCAATCTTTTGACACCTATGGACCAGCGGAAATAAAATAATTATTTTGTGGACCAGCATCGGTCCACGGACCGGCGGTTGAAGAACACTGGGCTAAGACGTGGGTCAGACCCCGCCCATCTCTGCCCAATCTCCGCCCCAGACCTCACCCCCATAATAGTACTAATTGCAACACCATTTTTTCCATTCATTTTTCATATATACACACACACACAATATAATCATATTAACAACACATAATGGTTAACCACAAAATTAAACTACACAAAGCACACTGTATGCTTCTCAACATTCATTCCTACCAGAACACAGATACGGGACCAAAAACTAAAAGTACTAATATATACAAACAAACCCTAAGATGCAAGACTCTGCATGCAATACAATCCCAGATAAAAAGAAACAAATGCATTTCTTCCTGAACAGTGCAAAATACAGACAGCAGATGTAAATTCTCAAAATTGACACAATTCAATCACTAAATTTAAAAGTAAAATCATTCCCCCCTAACTTTGTTGTCTCCCTCCCTCCATGATGTGCCTTACTTTCTGGCCTGCTCCCGCTTGGCCGTTTTATGCCACCCTAGGTGTTATCTTCAGGCCGGCTCCCTCTTCCGCAATGAGTCATTGCACAAAGCCGTGGGCAGCGGCTCCTCACGTGCGTCCCGCACCTCATCTGGAAGCCTTCCCTCTAACATTGCGATGTCAGAGAGAAGGCTTCCAGTTCAGGTGCAGGACACACGTAGAAGCCGCTGCCCGCGGCTTTGTGCACTGCAGCACTGAGGAAGAGAGAGCCGGCCCAAAGATTGCCGGCACTGCGGATCGGCAATTGAAGAACACTGTCTCAGGCCCAATGCACGTGCCGGCCCTGTAGACCAGCAGAAAATTTCTGCGGACCGGCAGTTGAAGAACACAGCTATAAATTACAGACACTTCAAGGACAAAATTTTGCACCAACAGTTATAACTGCAATTGATGTGGCATCATTTTGCTGCCTTATTTTATGCACACCAATCTACACTTACGCCAGATGCCATTATAGAACTGACATTAAGCACACATCATTGGGGAAGTTACTGCCATCATAGTGCTGTTTAGTAAAAGGACAGTTTGTTTTCCATTCACAACCTCTTTAATTTTATCCAAGTTTTTCTAGAATGGCTCGCGCTGCTCCTGACGCTCATAGGAACTCTATGAGCGTTGGGAGCAGCGTGGGTCATACAGTGCGGCTCTCTGCACTAAAAACTGCTATCGCAGTTTAATAGAAGAGGGGGTTAATCATGGTTCCTGGGCATAAGCGATATTGTATAAACTGCCCCTAACTTTAAGCAAGGCTTCTAGAAGAGCATTTGTTTGGGGTTCCATGTATAGAATTTAACCCTATGTGTATACTTACCTATGAAACAGCCATTATTCTGTACATTTATGTACCCAAGTGGAGCATAAATATGAAGGCCCAGTTGTAGAATTTTTCTGTCAGAAAAATACAAGTGTAGTTCCAAAAATAATTTTATATACAGATATAGTAGATATAATTTAATGTACTTGAGTAGAATTTCCAATCTACTCCTTGTTTCCAAACCTACCTCATCAGCACTGTTCCAGAAATAAAATATTCTGCTGTCACTAATCCTATGATGTGTAAAATGAAGACATTTCTCAATGAGAAAAATCTTATAGGAAGGGTGAGATTATGATATGACAACTCTAGCAGAAATAATGTAAGAACTATTAAAATCTAAAATAAAATTGATACTAGTCAATATTTATTCAGAATGAGGATAGGGGACACCAAGATGGTGGCTACTGCTTACCTTGGTATGAAAATTGTGAAGAACAAGGGTCATCCACAGGTTTTTATCTCTACACCCTTGCCTTCAGAATCCCCAAGTCTTGCTCAAGTGTAACTTTGGCTGCACCAAAGCTGGGACCAGGAGGCCCAATGCTCTGGTGCTGAGCTTTAGTTTGGATCAATCAAACTACAAAACCCAACCTAAAAACACCCTGAATATATTCAAAAATGAGTTCTTAAGGGGTCAATGTTTAAGAGAGAGGGTTCCACAAAATAATTATCAACTGATTAATGAAACTCTTAGCGCACCTTAGTAAAATAGAGTCTTTATGTTTATGAGATTGGGTTGTGCTTTATTCACATTTAAGTTTAGTGTTACTTACATTTATTCACATTTAAATGCTAATGATGGTGTGTTGCATTGAGCCTTTGCTCAAGCACGGGTTGAAGTACTGAACGCTTTATGTCTACTTGACTTAATCAATCCACACTGAGGTCTCCCACAAATTCAAAAAAATGTCATTAATCAGTTGATAATTATTTTGTAGAACCCTCCCTCTTAAACAATGACCCCTTAAGAACTCATTTTTTTGTAGAGCTTCAGTCTAGAGTAGAGGTCTGCACGGGAATGGGGATCGCAGGAATCCCCCCTATCCCACGGGACTCCCACGGGGAACCCCTCTGGCCCACGGGACTCCCATGGGGACCCCCCTCTAGCCAACAGGAGTCCCACGGGGATGGAAGGCTTTGGAAGCAGGGTTCGTCCATATAATATAATGAACACGTCAGCCTTAGTAAAAGAGGGGTTTATAAGTTAATTACCTGAACAGAAAACAAAAAAAGGGTTTCACCAAAGAGATTCCTCATGGAAAACAGCAGCGCAAACACAAAAGAAACTGTGGAATTGATGATCCTGTCAGAAGTAATTGCTGCTTTTTATGGGGACGGGCGGGGATGGAGGTAATTCCTTGCGGGGATGGTTGGGGATGGAGTGGATCCTGACGGGGACGGATGGGGACGGAGAGGATCCTTGCGGGGATGGGCGGGGATGGGTGGGATTTCTGTCCCCGTGCAACTCTCTAGTCTAGAGGCACCATTAAGCTCTTGGGGGTGGTCTCTATCTCCACACCTGCTATAACAATATTTCTTTCCACAGCAGCAGTAGCACTTGGACACCATGCTGAAATGTCAACTGCTATTGAGATTGCTGCTGAGGCATTACCAGCAAGCAGGCTTGTTTCAGGGGTGCAAATGATAGACAACAGCCTGGAAACTAGCTTCATGAAGGTGCTTTACTGGTATTCTGACCCGGTTCTTTGTGTCGGTATCTGATCAAGGAGAGCCTTCTGTATTTTTCTGGCTTGCTTTAGTACATCCAGTTTTTGTTTTTCTAGAGACAATTTGGCAAGCTATTACCAATTTCTGACAGACTCTCCTTCCCCAGTTTAAGAATTTGACTGCTACAGTTCAGGAACATGCACTGAAAACTGGTCATTTTTGGGACTGAAGTTCAGAAGTGTCAAGTTTCATTAGAAATCTGGATGGCAAAATTAAGTGTACTCAGAACTTTAATGGAGCGGCTGCTAAAGGTATGCTTTTTTTCCAGTGGCGTACCAAAGGGGGGGCGGTCTGCCTCGGGTGCAGCCTTAGGGGGGTGCACAGCCGGCCAGGTCTGGAAAATTCCTGGGCTGCAATGGCGACGGCACTCAGCAGCTGAGTGCCATCGCGGAGGTGGGGGGGCGCTGATGCCGATGAGTGCCGTCGCTGGGGCGGACTCCCCCCCCCCCCGTCTTCCCTTGGTACGCCACTGCTTTTTTCCCAGAAATAAAAGAGAAAATGTGGAAAATGTTTACAAGTTCGTGCATTATTAATTTTCTCCATGCTCATACGTTTACACCAATAGATATATTTTAGGTAGTATCTAGTGGAAATAAAGATTTAATCCCAATCTCCAAGATTTATTATTGGCCTGTGAGGTAAAGGTTTGAAAGGGATGTGCAAGACTCTGATGGAAACCATGAATTCAATAGCTCTTTCAGCATTGAGGGGTCCTTTTACTAAGGCGCACTAACCAATTCAACATCCGCTAACTGATTTAGTGCACACTAATCAATTTAGCACATGCTAAAGATTAACGTGCTAAATGCTAAGGTGCCTATCTAATATAATAAAATGCTAGGCCGCACATGCGCACTCAAAAGTCGTGTTCCCTGATCCGTTGCGGAAACACGACTGCGCATGCGCGCGTTTTACGTCACCACCTGCTCACTTAGTACGTCACAGCCTCCCTGCTCTACACAAGCCGGACCGCAGCCAGACAACGATCTCCGTTCCTCCTTTGCCACCCACCCCCTTCTCTTCCCGCGGGCCCGAATGACGATTCCAGCAGCGTAAGCCGGACCGCAGCCAGACGACGATCTCCATTCCTCCTGCCGCCGCCGATCTCCGTTCCTCCTTTGCCACCCATCCCCTTCTCTTCCCGCGGGCCCGAATGGTGATTCCAGCAGCGTGTGCATCAGTCTTCACACGCTGCTTCGGGCCCTTCTACTGCCCTGATTTGCTCTGCCGCATCTCTGATGATGTCATCAGGGACGTGCCAGAGTAAATCAGGGCAGTAGAAGGACCCGAAGCAGCGTGTGGAGACTGATGCAAGCGCTGCTGGAATCACCACATTTGTAGTCTGGACCGCGGGAAGGGAAAGGGGGGGGGTAGAGGAAACGCTAATGCTGCACAAAGAACTGGTGGGGGGGAGGGAAATGGAGGGGGAGGGAATGCTGCTTTGGCAGATAGACAGAGAGAGGAAGGGAAACACAAAGAAAATAAGAAAGACACAGGGGCAGGGACACAGGGAACTGGTGTGGGGGAAGGGAAATGGAGGGGGATGGAATGCTGCTTTGGACAGACAGAGAGAGAGAGGAAGGGAGACAAAAAGAAAATAAGAAAGACACAGGGGCAGGGAGATACACAGAAAGACAGACAGAGAAAGGGGGCCAGGGACAGGGGGGGAGGGATATGGAGGGGGAGGGAATGCTGCTTTGAACAGACAGACAGAGAGAGGAAGGGAGACAAAGAAAATAAGAAAGACACAGGGGCAGGGAGATACACAGAAAGACAGACAGACAAAGGGGGCCAGGGACAGAGACAGACAAAAAGGACAGCGGGAGCCGCATCAGGAGGGGTGCGGGATGCGGCAGTGGGAACTTTTCCAATGGGTGCAACTGGGCGGCTGTCGGGAACCTCTTATCAGGGGCAGAGCAAGGTAAGAGTATCATAGGGATAAGAAGGAGGAGGGGGGATAAAAAAGGAAGGGATGCGTACTGCTGGACAGGGGGAGAAGGAAAGATGCTGATGGACGGGGGGGTGAAGAAAAAGGAACAGAGGACTAATGTTGGACAGGGGGAGAAGGAAAGAGGTGCTGCTGGACAGGGGGGAGGTAAAACAAAGGGAGAAGGGCTGCTGCTGCATAAGGAGAGCAGTGAAGGGGTGGTGGTGGACACAGGGGAGGTAAAAGGAAGGGAAAATGGACAGGGGGAGCAGGCAAGGGGTGGTGATGGACAGCCAAGGAAAAAGAAAGGCAGAAAGAAAGAAAGCGGCTAAGGAGAGAGAGAGAAAGAAATAAAGACAGACACACACACATATGTTCTAGCACCCGTTAATGTAACAGGCTTAAAGACTAGTAAAATATAATGGGCACCGTAGAATTTAGCGCGCACTAATCTTGAGTGCATTCTATATTGATTAGCATGCGCTAAATCAGTTAGCGTGCCTTAGTAAAAGGTTCCCTGAGTCATTTACAGTAGGGGAGATTTCTCCAGCAACTTTGATATCTTCACTGGCTCAGAGTTTTGGTAGAGACAGGTGCTGTGACTTTAGTTTAAACATTGTGATGTTCTTTTTATGAATCAAATAGTCTGTATTTTTCTTGATGTTATTAAAGACACTCAGAAGGTGACAGCTTCTACTTCTATACCTAAGGGTGGTAAAATTGGGGGAAGGGGGGATTTGTTCTTTTTAAAGTGCCCCTGAAAATGTATAGTGAAATATGTGTGTTTGAACCATCTAAATTGGTAACCTTTATAAATACTAAGAAGGTGTTGGGTGCCCCAGTTAGTCACTCTGTTTAAGATCTGTTTCTGCCTAATTTGGACCTCTGTTGGTTTGGTCAAAGCAGTAGTTTATTTCTTCAACTTTCTTTATTATAGATATTTTCTCCTACTACTTTAGCACCAAAAGGTATCTCTCCTCCTCTACAACCCCATGTTGAGCCTACAGCAGTCAGCTTTTTTTTTTGGGGGGGAGGGGGTATTCATTTTAAGCACTGACAGCTGCAGTATATGTCACAGTTGTATCTGGCACTATGCAGAAAGCATGGATAGTCAGCTGTTATCCCGACAGCTTATCCAGATAAATTTAGGACAACTTTTTCTGCTGTCCTAAAACATCCAAAGGTTAAAAATCACCATTACTTGGATAACTCTAGTCCCAGCCTCAGCTCCATTCCGGCCCTCTCTGGATAGTACAGAGGTGGCCTGTAATGATATTCAGTAGCACTATCCAGAGAGTACCGTTGAATATTTCTCACAGTGAAACTTACCTGTGCAACAGATGCTGCTACCTGGATAAGTCCCTTTAAATATCAACCCCATTGTATCTAAATACATAACCATAGGTGCAAACATTTAGAAAGTGATTGGGGTGCCAAACACAATACAAATTACCTGTTCCTGAACACAATAAAGTTGATTGCTCAATACTGGGGATGTCAAACCAAAAAGCTGCCTCCTATGAGCATAAAAATAAAAGCCCAAATAAAGATTAAAGTATTTCTCTACTCAGAAAATTATCTTAAGAGGAAATCATTTTAACATGAAAACACACGTAAAACTAAAACACAACAAACTTGACAAGAAAATGGTCATTTAGCTAAAGTATAATACTGCTTGCCATGTAAACTTTCTTTAACCATAGTGACAAGGCTATAGGAAATTATTTTATCTATTTTAAATTATTTAAATTAGTCATGCATGTACTTTTTAAAAATTTTTATTTCATTTTCTATATTCAAATTCATCATGTCATGAACTATATCATTTATGCAAAAAACTTTAATTAAACCTAAAAACCCTCACTACCTAAACTAGGAGGAAAGTATATCATACAATGTAAACAGATCTCAGTTCATAGGACCTCCCTTAACATATGTTATCCCAGGTCCATATTCTGTTCAGTTTTTTGAAAAAGATCCATTTGTTTGTTTTTTGAATGCACACTTTCTTTGACAGGATTCTTCAATACCATTTCAAAAATAATGCAAATCATTTAAGACAATTTATTTTACTCACTCCTGTTCTTAAATTTTTTAAAAACAGAATATGGCAGTCTTTTAGATGAGAACAAACATTCCCAACTGAATTCTTATGAAATTCAGGTCTAGAATAATGCAGTACCAACCATCACTTTTCACCAGTTTAACAACTTTCAACAACTTTGTGTCATCAGCTTGATGGACCATTGGTCTGACCCAATAAGGCTATTCTTATGTTCTTATGTTCACCCTCATGACACCAAAAGACATTTGCTTGTTATAGTTTATAGTAGTGGTTTTCAACCCAGTACTTAGGGACCACCTGGCCAGTTGGGTTTTCAGGATATCCACCATAAATATGCATGAAATGTTTATGTTTAATTAGCATTTGTTATACCGCATCAGCATATTACAGACCTAAATGGTTTACATTATAATACAAATAATATAAGGAAGGAACTCCATTAGAGATAGGAAAGCACTAGATAGAAAGTACTAGATAGAGAATAAACAAATAAATAAATAAAAATAATTGCGTGACAAACTGTCCTTCCCAAATGATTGCTCAAAATAGAAGGTCTTCAGTCTAGTCTTGAATGACTGTGTGGTTACTTCTAATCTAATGTCTAGTGGTAGATGATTCCATAATTGGGGGCCAATTAAATAAAAAGCTTTCTTTCTAGTAAATTCCCATTTGGCACTCTTTTCTGATGGGAGTACTAGTCTGCCATCTTGCATTGATCTTAACGTTCTCCTGGGATAATAAGGTCTTATTAATGAGTGTAAATAATCAGGTTGTTGATGATACAGAACCTGATGAACCAGGGATAGTGTTTTAAATTGTATCCTATAGTAAATAGGCAACTAATGAGATTTTATGAATAAAGATGACCCTATCAAATTTTCTTTTAAATCCCAGCATATTAAAAGCAGTATTTAGAATAGTATGTAATCTCCTAATATTACTTTTTGGTGTGCCCATGTAAATAATATTGCAATGATCCAATTTGGCAATCAATAACACATGGATAAGAGTATGCAGATTGTGTTCCAAAATTAATTCCTTAATAGATCGTAATTTTCTCATGTTATAAAAACATGACTTAACAAGCCCCCTCTTTTACTAAGGTGCGCTAGCCGATTAGCATGTGCTAATCGAATTAGCTAACATGCATGTGTTAGTGTTTAGCGCACACTAAATCGATTAACGCACCTTTGTAAAAGAGGGCCTAAGTTTGAGACTTGGCAGTCAAAATTTAATTGGAAGTCAATCATGACTCCTAAATATTTAAAGGCTGATACTAGAGGGATACTCTGTCCCAAAATGTAAATGTTCTCCTTTGGTCGAGGAGAGTGACACAACAGCAGAAATGACCAATGACTAGTGGGCCGATGGGTTTCTTGAACATCTTTATTAATACATTTTAGAAGATGCAAACATATAAAGGATCCTTCTTTCATTGCATTCAAATATCTCTAATGCGTATTCACTTTAGGAAACCTGCAAACCCGATTGGCCAAAGGGCTAGATTGGAAAACCAATGGAATATAGCATGGCAAGCAAATGTGCTTTTTTATTAGGTCAATAAATGAACTGCACTATACTTAGCACACAAAATATGGGCTAATAGAGCTTCCTGTGAAGGTTTTTTGCGCGTGCACACACACACAAGTAGTGTTAAGCAGCTATTGTTAGGCCAATGTGACACTGACTTTTAAAAAGGATTTTCTGTGGTGATTTGGGAAATTATAGACCGGTGAGTGATATTGGTGCTGGGCAAAATAGTAGAGACTATTATAAAGAACAAAATGACAGAACATATATGAAAGCATGGATTAATGAGAGAAAGCCAACAAGGGAAATCTTGCCTCATCAATCTACTGTATTTTTTTGAAGGGGTGAATGAACATGTGGATAATGGTGAACCGGTTGATATTGTGTATTTGGATTTTCAAAAGGCATTTGACAAAGTACCTCATGAAATACTTCTGAGGAAATTGGAAAGTCATGGGAGAGGAGGTAATGTCCTATTATGAATTAAGAACAGAGAGTGGGCTTAAATGATCAATATTCTGAATGGAGAAGTGTAAATAGTGTCACCGGAGTAAACATGAAGTTTAGAGTGCCAACCAATTTGGGAGAGTATTGTGGATATATTTTGTTTAAATAGTGGAGTTTGCCAGGGGTCTGTGCTGAGACTGCTGCTTTTTAACATATTTATTGATGATCTAGAGATTGGAATAACTAGTGAGATAACACCCCCACCCCTTTTACAAAACTGCACAAGCGGTTTATTTTATTTTATTTTTATTTCTTTATTCATTTTAAAGCCATAAGTGCAAAATAAAATACAATCATATAATTCTATAAAAACACTTAAATACAATTACAATTATAATCTATGACCAAAAGATTATCACTCCCCCCCACCCCCTATAATTATATCTAAGAACTACACTCTAATTGAGAATTGAAAATTACATTCTGGTGGCCAAAACCTTGCTGAAACTTGGAAAGAACTAAGGAACAGTCATTTTCATAACTCCTATCTGACCAAAACAGATTTGCTTTTCACTTCTTTGGGATCTGTCCCTGAGGTAAAGCAATAATGATGAGAACTTTCCCAGCTCTGATCATGTAGAATCAAGGACTCTTGTTCCACCCAACACCCAGACTTGATCTTTGCATCCTGGATGTTGGAAATGATAAACTATCTCTCTTTCCAATTTTCCAAGTTTATTTTACATTTGATATACCACATTGGCAAAACATCTATGCAGTTTACATATAGTAAAAATATTTAAAATTAAATAAAAGAGGTCTAAAATCATTCTGTAAGTTTTTCTACCAGATAGTTTCTTAGGAATAAGATTCTACAGCTCTTCTCTGGACTAATAAATCATTAAAAAAAAAAAAAAAAATCAAACAACTGTTAAGTGCAAATTGTACAGAGAATTATTCATCGTCAGCATGCTAAATTAAACACTACTTCTACACAGCCTCTAGTCAGATTTATGAAGGACTTACTCCAATTGAAGCCTACTGCAGTATTATAATACATCAAAAATAAGCCCCCTTCTAACCTCTAAACTTGTGAACTCGAGTACCAGACCTAAAGGATCATATTTGTAGTGATGGACACGTCACTCTTGAGTGAGTTCAGTCATGTAGCTTATCCAGCATACTTTAGCTACTGGCTATAAACTTTCAATGATATTCTCTATTAAGGCTACAGTTGCACACATCACAATCAAGAAGTCTTAAGGTAACTCACTCACAGACCTCAGCGGTGAGTATTAAACCTTTTCACATCCGGCATATCAGCATCAAAATCGTCATTTGTTGATTTTTTTTTTTATAAATATGCTTTAAATATAATTTCTTTAACTAGTTTAGAGTAGAAAAATACTTTTAGAGTAAAACTGTGCTCATCTTATGGCTCCTTGCACTAAGGTGTGCTAGCGGCTTTAGCGCATGCTTAGCACGCGTTACAATGCCGCACGCACTAAACGCTAATGTCTTCATAGAGCTTGTATTAGTATTTCTCATTTAGTGCATGGTTTGCGTGCGCTAATCTTGAGCACGTACTAAAAACGCTAGCGCACCTTAGTAAAAGGAGCCCTTAGTCTACATGGATGGGGGGTTATCCGACATAGAGCTATGTTTCCCCTATACAAGGCTGTATCAAGGAAATCCCCCTGCAAATATATAACATCACTATTAAAAGCATTCTTACTACCACCATTTATCAATTCTAATCATACCATACTATTTAGAAAGATCTCTTTAGATCAGCAGACTCATATTCTCCGCGTCAGGCAGCTTAGACCAGGAGAACATGGCCATGGATTTTTTGTAATATACACGTGATTTCACAACATACTGACAGCATACTCAACATAGCTCTTATACAGGCTAACCTATCAGCAGGTACAGTCATCCATTCATTAAATTAATGTCATCCACTCAATTTCTGCATTTAACCCCATTGATTTTACTGAATTTAAAACGTAAATCCACTTCTGTTCCTTATCCAGCATACAGAACATACAGGACTTATCTGCTCCAAGCTCATGCTGAAGCAGGTAGGATCTAATCCACATCTACTGGAAAAGATATCTGGACCTTCTCTTTGGATATGGGATTTGCTTAAAAGAGTTCAATTTTACATACCTCTAATGTTAAAAATGAAAACACAGAGTTTGGAGACGATTACATTGTGGTTTTAAGGTTAGTATGCAGGTTCTTAACCTACAGAGGCATACACTTTTAAGAAGAGTAATTGACCACAGCTCGGTTATGTGTCCCCTATGTTTCTCCAAACACAGTAATTAGAGATCTAGGAGGTGTTTTGTTAGATGAAGTCACTTCTTAGTTGCAAATAGCATAAATGGTATATTCAGCCTATGTAGAACTTAAACAAATGCAACACAATGCTCTATTTTTAACAGAAGCAGCATTGTGCACTGTCACACAGGCATTAGTCATCAGTGTCTTAGACCACCGCAATGTCATTTGTGTGATACATCCTGGTTGTTATTCAGATGTGTGCAAATAGTACAGACTGAGGCAACTTGAGTTGAGGAGCCATCGAGAGAATGTGACATGAGTGATGAGCAAACTGTACTGGCTCCCCATTTGGGACCATGAAGTGTTTAAATGGATGGTTCTGTTTAAGGTTCTGCATACTGGAAAATCGGTTTACATGACAAAACGTGTCCTCTAGGCCAGTGCGTTAAAGTCGAGGGATCCTATCCCCTCAAAAGTCTCCAGTCTGACTGGAGTGTTGGAGATCCTGTGCTTTATCTGTGATCGCTCCAGTGATGTGGAATCAACTCCCCTCAGTTTTAAGAACAAGTTATATGTGTTCCATGTGGAATTGAATACTTGTCTTGCTGTGATAAGGATCATGGAACTGCTGCATCCATTTGCTTGTTTTTAGATATACTGTATCTGATAAAAGTCATGTGTGTTTTAGTTTTGCCTATTTTTATAAAAATGTGATATGTACATTTTTAATAAATCCTATTTTGATAGGTAAATTAATACTCCAGTCTTTTCAGGTCTTTCCTAGTCTACCTGTAGTAATTCAGTTTCTTCTCTATTATTGTATTAATATAAAATGTCACTACTATACTTTTTTGTCCCATTCTGACCCTTCAAAATAGAATGAGCACATACCACTCCTGATTTCTGTTTTATGAAGACTCAAGGAGTACAATCACATACAAGCCCTCAACCACAATAGCAATCACATCGGTGATTTTGATGATGAGATCTGAGATTTTGGCACATCATTCCCTGAGATTTTCTGTCACCCTCTCCATTTTCTTTTGCTCTTTTTTTTATATTACCGTTCGCTAACATATCAGTTCTCTGTCCTCTTTTTATGACCATCATCTTTTAATATGTCATTGTACAGTTGCTTTGAGTTTTGAGACTTATTCAGAACACAACAGTGCGTCTGATTTTTGGTCTGAAAAAACATGACCATGTTACCACATTTTATCGACAATTACATTGGTTGCCTTTTGAGGCTATGGTGCTGTTTAAGTTCGGTTGTATTTGTTTTAAGGTTTTGTTTGGAATGGTTCCTACTTATTTATCTTTATGCTTTGAACGATATAAACCTAATAGGATCACACGAGGACACTATTTATTTGTCTAACCAACTATTAAATTCTGCCGATATAAGATTCTTTGATAAATTATTTGGGTTTCAGGCAGGTAAAATGAATTCATGGTTATATACCATTATTTCTCAGGCTCATTCATATGTCTTTTTGGAAGCTGCTGAAAACTGATAAGTTTGTTAATTGATTTTTTTGAATTTTGACTGGTAAAATATACATTGTTCTTTTAGACTGTTCTTAGCTTGATTTTAATGTATGCTTTTAAATCAATTGTATTTTATTTACTGTTTGTATAAAGTATCTTTGTATGTGAACTGCCTAGAACTATATGGTGTGTCGGTATATAAAAATAAAATTATTATTAGTTTGTTTTTATTGCAAATATTTTTGCATCAGATAACAGCAGTTTGTGTCCTCTTCCCTTACTCAGGGCCCCTTTTTTCAAAGCCGCAGTAGCGATACTGCAGCAGTAAATGCACTGAAGCCCATTCAATTCCTATGGGCTTTGGCGCATTTACCGCAGCAGCAGCATCGCTACCACGGCTTTGTAAAAGGGGCTCTTAGAATGCCTGAGCAGGACTTGAAACAAAGGCCCTCTTTTACTAAGATGTGCTAACCGATTAGCGCGCGCTAATCGAATTAGCGTGCGCTAAACGCTAATGCGTGCATGTTAATCTATGTACATATTAGCGTTTAGTATGTGCTACTTTGATTAGCGCACCGTAGTAAAAGAGGGGGTAAGTCTGAGGACCCTAGAACTTTTCTGGCTATGGATGTATATTATCTTCTTTTTTTTTTTTTAATTCATTTTCAAATTTACAATAAGTGTAACAATATATCCAAACAAATGAACAATAAATATAACACTTAATAATCATCAGTGGTACAAATAATATGCTCTTATCTCCCACCCTTCCCACCCTTTCTTATCATATAATCAATACCTTATACAATATGTAAAAATAAATTTATCATCCCCTCCCCCCCTCACAATCAAACTTGTAAATTTAAGGGAAAAAAATAATAAAATAAAATGTCATCTAATCGGTACAATACTTTGTAAATGGCTCCCACACATCCTGAAATTTCCTGAAAAAACCGCGCTGTATATTTTCTTCTTGGCATAAATCTTTCCAAGCTAACCCGTGTCCAACAGTGTACCCTAATCTTCCTCCTCTACAAAGTATTTTCAATATGAATAGATCGTTGTGAGAGCAATTCTCCCTATCTCCACGTAATCTGTAGGTAGCACTTTCAAATGGTCTCAAATATAGCAATCTATTCAAAAGACCCCTCCCTAATTCCTAAATAAGCTTTTGGATCTTTACTAACTCTTCACTATCCTGTCCACTGAATATCTAATTAACCTCCATGTCACATTTTTCTAGACAATCTCCATTTATTCCCGTAAGAATGGACACCCCAAAGGCAATATTTCCCTTTCCCCCCTCATAATAGCGTGATTTATCAATTTATGTTTCCTTAACATCTGTTTATAATATATAAACTGCTTTGATTGTTGCCACAGAAAGGCAGTACAGTATATCAAATCACATCTCTTTTCCTTCCCCTTCCTTTAAGGTACTTCTGGGATCTTCCTCCAGATCCATTCTACAAAGGATCATTATTTTGTATGTGTATTAGCTATTTCTAGAAATCATTTGGGGTGATAAAAAATATTAAAATAGCTGGGATATGCACAGGGTGAAAATTTTCAATTCATTTGTGTGTTTTTTCCCTGATTTTCACACATTTTTTGTTTCACATTTTGGTTTTAATAAAAGTTTTTGGTTTTTATTTATATTGTAAGTTTCATTTTTAATAAAAACAAGTCTTTAGCTTCCATTAATAGATTAACAAATTAAATCGATTTTATGCGCACTGAGGTGTCGCTTTACTAAGCTGCACTAGTAAATGGACTTAGCACAACCAAACAATGGACTTTCCTGCAAAATAACCCCATTTTTGGTATGGCTGTTGAATAGGACTTTTTCCTATTTGTTGAGTTCCTGGTCATGTGCTAACTTTAACATTAGCATATGGCCATTAAAATATATATATATATTTTTTAACATAGGAGCACTTACACCTAAGAGCTCCCACATTATAGACAAACTAACCGGTTAGCATGGCACTAGTGTAACACCCATGCCCATGAAATGCCCCTTCCCAAATAAATGTATATAAAATACCAGCGTGCGCAAATGGCAAAATTAACACAAGACACTTTAGTGTGTGCTGTGTTAAGCCCTGTTACCTGCATAAAGTCTGTGTTAGTGTTTAATGCACCTTACAAGAGGGCCGCTGAAAAGTTCTCAGCCTAACCAAGAGAATGATACAGTGCCATGAAATTTACAAGCGATTCCACACTTTTCTTGACACTTTCATGTCAAGAAAAGTGTGGAATAACTTGTAAGTTTCATGGTTCCTCATCATTCTCTTCTTGGCTGGGCCGAGAATTTTTCAGCGGCCCCCATGTAGTAAAAGAGCCCCCCCCTCCACACACAATTTATAAAGCACACCGACAAATGTACATCCCTATTAAAAACTCATTCAGTGCTTATTCCAAGAGAAAATGTACAATATGTATTTTCAATTTTCACCAAATAGTTAAAATTCTCCTCTGAATTATTTTTCTAATGTTCTTAGCTTGTCCCTAATATCTTTATTGCTAACTGCAACTCCTGTCATTGCTTGTTGTAAAATCTATAAGAATGAGTACATTGCACAACACTTAGCTGCTACTGATTACAATCTTACCAGTTTCCTCAACATGTGCATTCCAGCCTCTTCTCCAAGCTGCAGCTTGTTTGATTTGGGGCAGACAACTAGAGAGGTCAGGCTTCATTCCTTCTCTGTGATTCACAACTGTGCACATCTTGTAATCTCCCAATCCTCAATATTGCTCATCATGCTGGATATATCTGAGCCTTAATTTTTCATCATTTCCGCTATTTTCCTTTCTTATCCTTTTTTGTTCCACTATCCCCCTCCTTTATTAACACATAGCACGGGTTTTAGCGGCGGCAACAACTGCTCCGACGCTCATAGAGGGTGGTATATTTGGGACTCCATTTTTTCATTTGAAGCTACAGTCATCATTCATTTTGATTCTTCACAGAATTTAAGATATTATTGAAAATGAATTGTTTCCTGCTACTTGATATTCCTTTCCCTTAATATTCTTCTTTATATGTTTACACTGTCTGTAATTTTGGCCTTTTGAAGTGCATTCTTCTAAAACAGGTTTCCAGTGTGTGTCACAATTCTTCATAAATATGAAAACGGTGGAGTGGAAAATGTAGCTATGAGAGGGTGCTGGAAATTTCTCAGTACAACCAACCAACTTCCTACATTCTGAGCATTATTTTGTTACTGTAGCTGAAAAGAGTGTTATCTTATTTTGTTAAGTGCCAATTTGCAGAAACAAAATTCTATATTTTGACATTATTTCAGATCACTGATTGAACCATATCCACATCATTCTCTTCTTGGTTGGGCGGAGAACTTTTCATCACCCCCTCATCTCCTGGTGCCTGAACTGTATAAAGATTTGCATAATGGAGATGAAGAAACAAGAACATTAATATTTCGCAGTGAGGTAAGACTACTGCTCTGCCTCAAAGAAAGTGCCTATCTAGATCTCAGCCTGGCAAGAGTTCATAAAATCAATGGGCCTGAAAGAGAGGAATCAGAACTGGATGAAATAAAGGAGAGAAAAAAAAAATAAATGCAATCAATGTGTGCACAAAAAATCAGCAAGAAAACAAGAGTTAGTATAATATAATGTACCAACTTTATATAGAATTGTATGTAGCAATTGTATGCAGCATAAAATTTAGGCACACCAATTTAAGCTAAGCAAACCAGGCCTAAATACCTGCATTTTTGTGCATGGATTGGGCATAATCTATAACAGTGTGCCTAACTTTTAAGAATGCTCATAATCTGCACAAGCTCCTTATCTAGCCACACCCCTATTTGAGATTTACACACTAAGGGCTCCTTTTACAAAAGTGCGTTAGGGCCTTAACACAAGGAATAGCGCGCGCTAAAATGCCGCGTGCGCTAGCCGCTACTGCTTCCTCTTGAGCAGGCAGTAGTTTTTCAGGTAGTGCGCGCTAATCCGGTGCATGCGCTAAAAACGCTAGCACATCTTTGTAAAAGGAGCCCTAGAAGTGATGCGTACCACCTTATAGAATGTGTGTAACTTCTAATGGGTGTCAATTAGCCTCAATTATTGGTGCCAACTGGCTTATTGCACAACTAAGGACGCCATATATAGAACTTGGGCCAGAATCTATATGAATAAAAGTGCCCTGCAGCAATTAGCACACAGTAGCCAGTAGTAAATGACCACTTAGGGCTCCTTTTACGAAGGTGCGTTAGGGCCTTAACGCGCGCTAAAATGCCGTGCGCGCTACCCTGTTTCCCCGAATATATGACACTGTCTTATATTTTTAAAAACTCCAAAATATGCACAAGGTCTTATTTTCAGGGGGATGTCTTATTTTTCCATGAAGAAGAATACATTTATTGCTGAAAAAAAGACATTTATTACCTGTATATGGTACAGGTCATCACAAACCAGAAAAGCTGTATCACAAACCAGAAAAAACTGTATCACAAACCAGAAAAACATTTAAGGCCCTGATTCTCCAAAAGTGCGCCCGATTTTAGGCAGCTGTAGGCGTCCTACAGCTGTCTAATCAGCCAATCGGGATGCACATTTTTTTTAAAAAAATGCTCCCCAGGCAGGCTGCCCGGGAGAGGCGTCCTATACTAAACGCCGATTCTGTAACCGGCGTCTTTAGAGAATCGGGTTAAATTAGACGCGGCCGCTATACTTATGGCAGCAAGGGATCTCCCTGCTGCAATATGTATAGCGGCCGCGGTTGTTGCGGCCGCCTGTCCCATCACCGACAGGAGAATGCCTAACTCCTCCTGTCGGAACCCCGAGCCCCCTCCCCCCCAAACTCGTAATCGCCGACAGGAGGATGCCCAACTCCTCCTGTCGGAACCCCGGAACCCCCTCCCCCCCAAACTCGTAATCGCCGACAGGAGGATGCCCAACTCCTCCTGCCGGAAAGCCCAACGACCCCCCGCCCCAACTAATCTCCCTCCCCCAACTAACCTTTCAATGTTGGTCAGCTGGACGGGTCTTGCTGCCGTCCAGCCGACGGGTCTGCCTCGTGGAAATAAGACGGCACGCCCCTTCCCGGCCCATCCCCGCTAAATCTAAGGCCTGATTGGCCCAGGCTAGGCACCTTGGCCAATCAGGCCTTAGGATTAGTGGGGATGGGCGGACCCGCTATGCCTAAGGCCTGATTGGTCCAGGCTTCTACAGCCTGGGCCAATCAGGCCTTAGATTTAGCGGGGATGGGCCGGGAAGGGGCGTGCCGTCTCATTTCCACGAGGCAGACCCGTCGGCTGGACGACAGCAAGACCCGTCCAGCTGACCAACATTGAAAGGTTAGTTGGGGGAGGGAGATTAGTTGGGGCGGGGGGTCGTTGGGCTTTCCGGCAGGAGGAGTTGGGCATCCTCCTGTTGGCGATTACGAGTTTGGGGGGGGGGGGGGGTTCCGGGGTTCCGACAGGAGGAGTTGGGCATCCTCCTGTCGGCGATTACGAGTTTGGGGGGGAGGGGGCTCGGGGTTCTGACAGGAGGAGTTAGGCATTCTCCTGTCGGTGATGGGACAGGCGGCCGCAACAACCGCAGGGAGATCCCTTGCTGCCGTAAGTATAGCGGCCGCGCCTAATTTAACCCGATTCTGCCTGGGGAGCATTTTTTTTTTAAAAAAACATGCATCCCGATTGGCTGATTAGACAGCTGTAGGACGTCTACAGCTGCCTAAAATCGGGACGCACTTTTGGAGAATCAGGGCCTCGGTGTACAGAGGCTGTTCCTGGGCTTGTTTTCCTGGACAGCGGAAGCAGGAAGTTGTGTGACCACGCATACGGTACTGTACCAGTACTCTGGATCGCCAAGACATGCTTGCCAAATAGTGCCTTATTTTCAGGGGGGGGGGGGCCTTATATTTCCCAGGTGGGGAAAAAAAGGGGGGTGTCTTACTAAAGGAGGAGGTCCTATAATGGGGGAAACACGGTAGCTGCTACCGCCGCCTTTTGAGCACGCTATAGCACACACTAATCCGGTGCATGCGCTAAAAACGCTAGCGAACCTTCGTAAAAGGAGCCCTTAATGTCTTTACATTTCTACCATCAAAAACTAAAGGGAATCTAAAAATTGCAGCGTGAAAGCAACACCCTGTTGCGTATGTTTCTATAGCTTTATTGAACAAAAAGCATAGTTGTGTGCATCAGTGAAGGTGTTTCTGCATAACACTGAAAATGTTCACAGGGTAGGTAATTTTGGAGAGCGTGCACAAATCCTTTAATGCTATGAGTCATAGTACATAGAAGAAGACACAAAAACAGGTCATAAGAGAAATAAAGGTAAAACTGATCACCAGCATTAAAAATATTTTTTTTATTTCAAAGTGCAAATAATGCCAATAAAATACAAGAAGCCATTTTGTATAAGGTTGACTGTCCTTTATGTACAGCTAGAAAGCTGAAGACAAACGTGTACATTCAGGCCATTCCCGATAAACATGCAGATTTATCCAGAGTCGTCTTTTTAAATTCAACAAGATTTCCTTTTGCAGCTGCAGTTCCTGTGGTGCTTTATTGTTGAACACATCACTAATTACAATCATTTAAAGTTAATACCAGAATAAGAAAACTCTCAATAGATTGTATCTTTTCACAGTAAATCTGAGATGATAGAAAAAATATTTCTGTTGGCAAATTGGAATAAATATGGGGCCCTAAGTGAGCAGTGCAAAAAAATTGCCTTCCACCGATCTGGGCTATAAAATGTATCATCTACACAAAAATAGAGGCCATAAAAATATTTGAGTAGCAGTGTATAGTACAAGAAAGGTTTAAGGGTAAATTTAAGAATGGACAAGTTTGATCTAATTTGGATCTCATGGATCCTAACAGCTGACCCAGTTCCTTCTGTCTTCTGAAAGACAATCTTGACTTTTGGTTGCAGAAATGTCATCATTTGGCCAAACCTGGCCAAGATTTGTGAAACTGTGACATTTCTTGGTAGGACACTCATCTTGAAAATAGTATGAAGTTTAACTATTAGGTGGAAAAAAGTCATAGGTGTCACATTAAATCTTAAGCAGTCAATGAGATCTGATTCTTCTGGTTCTGAAGGCGTGAGAGCAAGGGGAAGGGAAAAGTCCAAGTCTAATGCAACTAGTTTTCCCACCCCCCAAGTCACAATGTCCAAAAGTTTTGTTGCCCACTCTGTTGGACTTCCAGTTCTGCTGCCTCATAAAGACCTTAGACTACCCAAAGTTTTGGATCTGTAAAAAAAACAAAACATTACATGGATATGTCAGTAGAACAGAGGTATTTACTTTTTGAGCATTTTAATTGTTCATTTCCTATTTATGAAACTTAGCTCTGCATTACTCCTTGGGTTATGTAGCTCAAGTTTTTTGTCAGAGGAACTAGAGGTAAAAATAAAAGCTTGAAGGTAAAGACATTCTAGGAGGACACTCTCAAAATACACACACATCAGGACAGTTTCATGACTGAGTCCCAAAGAGCACAGAGCAGTACAAAATAAAAGGGCCAGGCACTCAAACTAGGAAGAAAAATTAATCACCTTGAGTCACAATCCATTTCAGAGCTTAAAACAGACCTAAACAGATTAATTTTTCAACATTGCTTTGGTGCACTGGCCCTTTCAAAAAGAGGATGGGCCCATGGCTCGACATTTTACCATCAGCTTAGTAAATGAAGCTAATAATGTTTCAATAAAAGAGCATCTTTTCTAAGTTGTTATCAAAATATATACTATACTTAAACAGGAATTCCCCATAATAATTTTGGAAGTCATTTTAAAACTGCAATGACTCTTCTATAACACATAAAATTACACAAGAAATGAAACTAAGATATTTTTACCGGCAGTCACCCCCAAATTCTATAAAGTCCACCTAAAGTTAGGCACCTACATTAGCGTGCCTAGCTAATATAGGCACCTAACTCAACTTCCTGCCACCCCTCCCCCTCCCAACTTTTATGAAGCCATATTAAGCTTTTTTATTGCTGCCTGTGGTGGTAAAAACTCAGTTATTCATAGGAATTCTATGAGCAATAGATTTTTTACTGCTACAACTGGCAATTAAAAAGCCTAATGTGGCTTCACAAGAGGAGGGGTTAAATAAGCTAAATTGGCACTGATAACTGGCAATTAACACCTCATAATTGGCATTAATTAGGCATAATTGGAAGTTAGGCACCTAACTTGGTAGGCACCAAGTCCGGAGTGTGTAGACACCTGTTTTGACTTTGAAATCATTGTGCACATAATATAGGTGCAGGCATTTTGACCAAGAAACCCTGGCATAAATATGGACACCTAGCAACACCTAAGGCCACTTAGGCAGTGTTGAGTGATTCTATACAGTGCACCTAACTTTTATAGAATTGTGATTAGTGCTGCAGTAGTCGCGCCAATTTTTTAGACGACATATATACAATCAGGGCCTCAATGTTTAAAAACATTTTTGATGTCCTGTTTTAGCCGTGAAAAAAGAGATTATGTACGTACCCTGGTAAGCTCTTTTCCAGTAAATAGGTGAGACATTCTAGACAGATGAGTAGTGTCCCCATGGCTGCCTGCTATCTGCAGAAGGAATCCACTCTGGATTTTTCCTTTTGCCTCTGCTGTACTTCACTGCTCTCCTTAGCTCCATCTGTAGTTAGTACCCAAGTACTGAGAGCCACCAAATATACATGAAGAAGAGTCACCTGTAGTAAACAGGCTCAGAAACAACTGTTCTGCTCAAGAAGTAAAATCAAACAGTAACATTAACCGTCAACAAAGTCTTCAAAGGAGCTCAAAAACTATTCCCATATAAAATGGAAACATATATACAGCATCCATGAATAAGCTTGGAGAAGCATAAACAGACTGAAAGAGTAGGCAGGCACAGGAAGGACAGAGCGGGAGTCTAGAATGTCTCACCTATCTACTGGAAAAGAGCTTACCAGGGTAAGTACATAATTTATTTTTCCAGTGCAATAGGTGAGACATTCTAGACAGATAGCAAAAGCACAAAAGCAGATAGCAAAAGTACAATAGCAGTCCCAAAAAGCTAGGGCGGGCTTGCTGCGCTGGTCTGTAAGACCAAGGACCGAAAGGCAAATTCTTGTCTTGCCACCACATCCACCCTGTAAAACTTGGCAAACGTGTATAGGGAGGACCATATTGCTGCCCTGCAAATCTTTTCAGTGGGAACAGCTCTAGTTTCAGCCCATGAAGAAGCCACAATACTTATAGAATGTGCCCTGATGGAAACAAGGGACTGTTTCCCAGAAAGAATGTAGGCTGAAAAAATGGCCCTATGGATCCATCTGGAAATCGTGGCCTTGGAAGCGGGAGCATCTTACTTAACTGGGAAACTACAGACCGGTCAGTCTGACCTCGGTACCGGGAAAGATGGTAGAGGCGCTTATAAAGGACCACATCATTGATCACCTTGATGGACACGGTCTGATGAGGACCAGCCAGCACAGTTTCAGCAAAGGCAGATCTTGTTTGACAAACTTGCTGCACTTCTTCGAGGGAGTGAACAGGTAGATAGACAAGGGCGAACCGGTCGACATTGTATATCTGGACTTTCAGAAGGTGTTCGACAAGGTTCCGCATGAATGACTACTTTGGAAATTTCGAGCCATGGAATCGAGGGTGAAATACTCACATGGATTAAAAACTGGCTGGAGCATAGAGTGGGGGGTAAATGGACAATACTCAGACTGGAAGAGCATCACCAGTGGGGTACCGCAGGGCTCAGTGCCTGGACCCGTGCTGTTCAACATCTTCATAAATGATCTGGACATAGGTACGACGAGCGAGGTGATTAAATTTGCGGACAATACAAAGTTATTCAGAGTAGTGAAGACGCAGGGGGATTGCGAAGATCTACAATGTGACATCAGGCTCGAGGAATGGGATGCGATATGGCAGATGAGGTTCAACGTGGACAAGTATAAAGTGATGCATGTTGGTAATAAAAATCTCATGCACAAATACAAGATGTCCAGGGCGGTACTTGGAGAGACCTCCCAGGAAAGGGACTTGGGAGTTCTGATCGACAAGTTGATGAAGCCATCCACGCAATGTGGGGTGGTGGCGAAAAGGGCGAACAGAATGCTAGGAATAATAAAGAATGGGATCACAAACAGATCGGAAAAGGTTATCATACCGCTATACCGGGCCATGGTGCGCCCTCACCTGGAGTACTGCGTACAGTACTTATCACGGTACATGAAGGACAGTGTACTACTCGAAAGAGTCCAGAGAAGAGCGACTAAGATGGTTAAGGGATTGGAGGAGTTGCCATACAGTGAAAGATTAGAGAAACTAGGCCTCTTCTCCCATGAACAGAGGAGATTGAGAGAGGACATGATCAAAACATTCAAGGTACTGAAGGGGATAGTAGATAAGGACAGGTTGTTCACCCTCTCCAAGGTAGGGAGAACGAGAGGGCACTCTCTAAAGTTGAAAGGGGATAGATTCCGTACAAACATAAGGAAGTTCTTCTTCACCCAGAGAGTGGTGGAAAACTGGAACGCTCTTCTGGAGTCTGTCATAGGGGAAAACACCCTCCAGGGATTCAAGACAAAGTTAGACAAGTTCCTGCTGAACAAGGATGTATGCTGCTAGGGCTAGTCTCAGTTAGAGCACTGGGCTTTGACTAGAGGACCGCCGTGTGAGTTGACTGCTGGGCATGATGGACCACTGGTTTGACCCAGCATCAGCAATTCTTATGTTCTTAACCGGATAAGTCAGCAAAAACAGATGGTAAGAGAGATTAAACTTGTAAGTAACCTACAGATAATGCAGAAGCACTCTGCGCACATCCAGTTTCTTCAACAGGTGATCTTGTGTCCTGGAACCAGTAGGCTGAAAAGCAGGTAAACACATTTCCTAATTAACATGGAAATCTGAAACCACCTTCGTCAGGAAGGAAGGAACTATCCATAAGGAAACCCCTGTCTCTGAAATATGGAGGAACAGATCTCTGCAAGAAAGTACCTGGAGTTCTGACATACGTCGCGCTGAAGTAATGGCAGCCAGAAAAATGGTCTTGAGCATCAAGTCCAAGAGTGAAGCATCTTGAAGGAGCTCAAAGGGAGCCAGGTTAAGGTCCCAGGAAGGGAATGATTGCTTAACCAGTGGTCTGACATGAAGATCCCCATTCAGAAATCTGGCAACATCAGGATAAGACACCAAAGAGGACCGACAATCCCAGGATCTAAAACAAGAGAGCCCAGCTACCTGAACCTGAAGAGATGCCACAGTAAGGCCCTTATTCAGGCTAGTCTGAAAAAAATGCAAGAATCGCCAAGATTGGAGCTGATTAAGGGTCCACCTAGTCCTGAGCGCACTAATGTTGGAAAGCCTTCCAAGTCTTAGAGTAAGCAGAAACTGTGCATGACTTCTTAGACTTGAGAAGAGTAACAATAAACAGAGAAGAATAGCCTTTGAGTTCTAAGGCTGTGCGCTCAAGAGCCATGCTGTAAGAGCAAAGCAATCTGGGTCCTCCTTCATGCAAACTGGACCCTACGAAAGCAGGTCCGGATTGGCACTCAGCCAAAGGCTGTGACCCCTACAAAGATGCATCAGACCTGTGTACCACGGTCTGTGAGGCCAATCTGGAGCCACCAGAATGGTGCGGCCCTGATGGACCACGATCCACCGAATGACCCGGCCTATCATTGCCCAGGAGGAAGGACATGCAGGAGAATCTCTTGAGTCCATAGCTGCACTAGAGTGCAGAGCCCTTCACTTCAGGGCTCAGATCTTGACTGAAGAAGCGATCCACTTTCTTGTTTTTTTGCTGTGTCCATGAAATTGAAGCAAGGCTGACCGGGCACCACATTATGGCACGGAACACTGCTGGGGACAGGGCCCACTCACCAGATCCAGAGTCTATCTGCCGAGGATGTCTGCTTGAACATTGTCAACTCCTGCCAAATGTGCTTCCAATAACGCTTGGAAGTGACGTTCTGCCCAAAGAAAAAGAAAGCGGGCTTCCTGAGCCAGAGGGGTGCTCTTGGTTTCTCCCTGACAATTGACATAGGCTACTGCCATCACATTGTCACTGACCACTTGGCCCTTCAGAGTCGCACCACAACCAGCTGGTTGATTGACCATTTCCTCTGAGAGGGAGTCCAACACCTCTGAACAGGACAATTGCAGTGGGCTCTCCAGGCTGGCATCTGTCATCACCACGATCCAGGAGGCAATTTGCAGCGGTATGCCTCTGCAGAGCAACTGTCGATTAGTGCCCAAGTAAAGGATCTGGGTGTCACTGTAGACAATACGATAAAACCTTCCACCCAATGTGTGGCGGTGGCAAAAATAGCAAACAAGATGCTAGGAGTTATTTTTAAAAAGGGATGGTTAACACGACTAAGAGTGTTATAATGCCTCTGTATTGCTCCATGGTATGACTTCACCTAGAGTACTGCATTCAATTCTGGTCCCCTTATCTTAAGAAAGATATAGCGGCACTAGAAAAGGTTCACAGAAGAGCAACCAAGATGATAAAGGGATGGAACTCCTCTCATATGAGGAAAGACTAAAAAGGTTAGGGCTCTTCAGCTTGGAAAAGAGACAGCTGAGGGAAGATATGATTGAAGTATACAAAATTCTGAGTGGAGTAGAACAGGTACAAGTGGATCGAATTTTCACTCCGTCAAAAATTACAAATACTAGTAGACACTCGAAGTTACAGGGAAATACTTTTAATTGTTAACTATATTTATTGATTTTTAAATCATATAATCAAGAATAACTTGTACAGAAAGCAAGATTAGTAATTCTACATAGAGCAAGAAATACTTCAACAACATTAAGATCATTATAACTAATATGCTCAAGTCCTCAAATTATGGGATCCAAGATTCCTTAGCGAGAACAAAGAAAAGAATTGAACAAAATGAACACTCTTACATTTGAAGTTAGCTAGAGGGCTGGTTGCTGGGATTAATCAATAATCTTAGGGCTTATGATTTTTCTGCCTCCAAACGGGAGAGCGCTAGAAAGGAAGTCAAATGACTAGGTTCAAAGAAAACATATTTAAATGCTCGGTGATGCACTATAAACTTACAGGGATGTCGTAAATAAAAGGTAGCACCTAAAGATGTAACACCTGGCTTCAACATTAGAAATTCACGATGACGCTTTTGAGTCTCTCGTGATAAATCAGGAAATATCTGTACTTTAAAGCCCATAAATTCTTTCTGTCTATTTTTAAAGAATAATTTTAACAACCAAACTTTATCAATAGAGAGGGCTACTGTTACAATCAAAGTACTTTGTTCTACAGTCTCTTTATCAGATTTCTCCAATAACTCCAATACATCCAATTGTCCTTGGTCAGAAGACCTATTTAACGATTTATTCTTGTTAGGTAAATAATAAACTGGTGATAAAGGAGGTACTGAATCTTCCGAAGCCCCCAAAAGTTCAAGAAAATATCTCTTAAACATTTCTCTAGGTGATACCAATGGTAGCTTAGGAAAATTAATTAATCTTAAATTGTTGTATCTGGAGTTATTTTCCAAATTCTCCATCTTTCTCCTAAGATTTATATTGTCTTTCATTAGAATATCCTGTAGTTGTTTAGATGATTTTATTTCCTGTTCAAGCTTCTGAACAGAAGAATTAGAGACAGTCAATTTGTTTTTCAATACTTTAAGTTCAGTAGAATGTTGAGACAGTTCCCCCTCTATTAACTGAAGTTTGGGACTTATGGTCTTCACTAGTCCGACCATAAGATCCCACAATGAGTCCAGAGTTACTTCTGAGGGTTTTTCCAAGGAAATTAAAGAAATAGAAGTGTCATAGTGCTCACCATCCATTGGAATTCCTTGACGCTGTCCCTGAGGTCTTGCTCGCCTCTCCTTAGTTGATTTACTCTCAGCTTTTTCCAAGGAGCTCATTTCAATATGAGCTCCTAACAGCAGGCTCTGCGTTGGACTACTTGCCTCAGGGGAAGGCAAAGCCCCGACATCCGGGGTTCCCATACCCCTTGGAGAGCTGCTTAGCTGAGGTTGCGGGGGCGGCGCCCTAACGTCGGGGCTTAATGATGTTTCTAATCCCGGAGGAACTGCCACGGCCTCACTCTCACCACTGTTCCTCTGCGGGCCCCTCTCCGACGTCAAAAAAGCTCCCTGCATCCGTCTGAGGAGCTCCCCGATATCGCCAGCTGCGGGGGTGACAGTGGGCCGCGAGGCACCAGCAGCACTACGGCCCCTCCATTTAGGCATCTGGTAAGCAATAACTGCCTGGGGTCTGTTAGAAATGTTATATTGGAGAGACAATCCTCAGAGCGGTTCCTCAGCACATCCAGTCTGATGCCATCTTGGATCGGGAAATACTTTTAAAACCTGCTACGCTATCCACGCTTACCACAACCTCTGACAATGCATTCCAGAGCTTAACTATTCTCTAAGTGAAAAAATATTTCCTCCTTTTGGAAATACTTTTAAAACCAATAGGAGGAAATAATTTTTCACTTAGAGAATAGTTAAGCTCTGGAATGCATTGTCAGAGGTTGTGGTAAGCGTGGATAGCGTAGCAGGTTTTTAGAAGGGTTTGGACAATTTCCCGGAGGAAAAGGGGGGACCTTGAAGTGGAATAGCCAGCCTATTCTCTGATCCAGAGCATCCTGCAAACAGAGATGGAGTACGTTCACACCTTTGCCAAAACTCGCATAAGATCATACAATGCATCAGCAATATAATCTGTCCCAGCCACAAGACGTTGAGGAAGAGGATCCACAGGCTCACTCTCCAGTGTGCACAGTCAAGAGAGACAGATGCGTGCAACAAAGAACGTTGCTGAAGCAGCTTTGAAGCCTAGAGCAGCTGTGTCAAAGAGTCTCTGTAGGACATGGCGGTCCTGCATATCTTTTAGCACCACACCACCTTCACTGGATAGAGAGGTGCTTTTTGTCACCTGTACAACCAAAGAATTCACCCTGGGCTGACCTAAAAGCTGCTGACACATAAATGGCTATCTTAAGAGCACCTAGAAAAAAATGGGCAGCTGAGGGCGAGCCTACATGGCTTCTGCAAGGGAAGGCCTTGCCTCACAAACTTACTACACTTCTTTGAGGGAATAAACAGCCAGATAGACAAAGGGGAACCCATAGACATCATTTACCTCGACTTCCAAAAAGCTTTCGACAAGGTACCCCATGAACAGCTGCTTAAGAAGCTGTGGAACCATGGGGTGGAGGGGGATGTATACCGATGGATTAAACACTGGTTGGCGGGCAGAAAACAGAGGGTTGGAGTGAAGGGCATATACTCAGACTGGCAATGGGTCACGAGCGGAGTTCCGCAGGAGTCGGTGTTGGGACCACTCCTGTTCAATATATTTATAAACGATCTGGAGACAGGGACGAAATGTGAGGTTATCAAATTTGCAGATGACACAAAACTCTGCAGCAGGGTTAGAACCACAGAAGACTGTGAAGACCTGAAAAGGGGCCTAACAAAACTGGAAGAGTGGGCCAAAAAGTGGCAGATGCGTTTTAATATAGAGAAATGCAAGGTCATGCATGTTGGGAAAAAGAACCCGATGTTCAGCTCTACAATGGGAGGAATATTGCTAGGGGTAAGTACCCTTGAAAGAGACCTGGGTGTGCTGGTGGATACAACAATGAAAGCATCGGCACAATGCGCGACAGCCTCAAAGAAAGCAAACAGAATGCTGGGCATCATCAAGAAGGGTATCACGACCAGGACAAAGGAAGTCATCATGCCACTGTATCGTGCAATGGTGCGCCCGCATCTGGAGTACTGTGTCCAGTATTGGTCGCCGTACCTCAAGAAGGACATGGCAATGCTTGAGGGGGTCCAGAGAAGAGTGACGAAAATGATAAGAGGTATGGAAAACCTTTCATATGCCGACAGGCTAGAACAGCTGGGGCTGTTCTCCCTGGAAAAGAGGAGACTTAGAGGAGACATGATACAAACTTTCAAGATCCTGAAAGGCATAGATAAGGTAGACAGGGACAGATTCTTCAGACTGTGGGGAACGACAAGTACAAGGGGGCACTCGGAGAAACTGAAAGGGGACAGGTTTAGAACCAATGGTGGACACATGGAACATACTCCCGGAGGTTGTGATAGGGCAGAAGACACTACAGGGATTCAAAGAAAGTTTGAATAAATTCCTGAAAGATAAGGGGATTGAGGGATACGGATAGAAGGGATACGGATAAAAGTAGTGATAGGTTTTTTTAGGATGAGGCAGGGAACACTTGACAGGTCATGGACCTGATGGGCCACCGCAGGTGCGGACCGCTGGGCGCGATGGACCTCTGGTCTGATCCCGGTGGAGGCAACTTCTTATGTTCTTATGTTCCAAAGAGTCATACTGCTCCGAGACCAGAATGCCAGGGAAAAGTAGTAGACTCCGAGTGCACTTCACAAAGCCATGAGGAAGAAGTGGATGGAGCCAGCTGAGTGACTAAATTCAACTCCTGCAAAATCTCAGAAATAAGATCCAGCAAAACTGCAGACTTAAATAAACGTAGAACTATGGGATCATCCCCAGGTTCCAAAACCCCAGAGGGATCTGTAGATCCAGCAAACAGTCCCTGATCTCCTATCCCGGGAAGCACTATGCCTGTAAATAAGGGGACAGCAAGCTGGTCATTCCCATCAAGATCCTCTAGATCAGGAACAGGCAGCACTAGAACAGCAGCTGGTTGAGTCGAGGATATGTTCAAAGGAGGAACACCACTGAAATATGCCTCGGAGAAGGATTAGGACTGCGCAGGGGAAGAATGCTGGCTATTAAATTTGTTCCACAAATATTTCATAAATTTTGAGAAAGTGTCCAGCTCTCGGGGTGTAGTCACCCTATGATGACTTAACTTTGCGTTTCTTAAGCTGTGGAGGGTCCACAGCCAAGTGCATGGAACTAGCAGCCATGCCAAGCCTCAAAATTAAAGAAGGCCACCCTGCTGGGCTAGCCGAGTATTTAGTCACCTGCTTCAGCAGAGGAGAGGCTAAGCTAGATGCTGCTGCCTCTCCCAGCTGTGCCACACGGAACGTGGCACAAGAATGTTCTGAAAGTGCTAAATTTGCACAATCCTAGCAAGAATACACATGAGGATAGCCCAAGGACTCCATCCCAACAAATTTTGAGGCAAAAAAAGATTGCTAAAAATCCCAGATGGTCAATATCAAGAAATTTGTGCCAAAATCGCAATATTTTTTACATTTATGAAAGTCAAAAAATTGTGATTTTAGGATTTTTCAGGTGGGGGAACACAGTGGGATATGCAGAAACTTTGAAAACCCCACTTTTCAGGCCTCCCTCGATTTACTTCACAGTTTGTAACAGCCTTTACTTACTGTGACCTGTTTTTGGATCTGTGCTGCAGCCTGACTCAGCTCTCTAACAATAGCCGGATAAGAGAATCACCGTCACATGCTGGGAGTGCCTCTGCAAATCTGATCTTTGGGCTGCCAGTCAGACCCTAAGCCTGACTGCATCCCCCACCCCTGCAGACCGACAGATGCGCACTGGGACAGGCAGAGGCAAGAAGACATAGCCAGCACCTTGCGAGACACCGCTGTGTCTCCTAAGGGCGCCCAACAGCCTGCACTTCACCTCTGCTTAACAGTAGGTGAGACCACTACAGGGATGGTCCCGAGCTCCAAACAAAACTATGCAGGCTGGCTAACAGGTACCTACTGGGATTGGCCTGTCAGCTACAGACCGAAGTATGTGTGTTCTCAAAGCAGGCAGAGCTGAATAAATGCTCCGAGCACCAGAAACCCCAAGAAAGCAATGAAAAATACACTAAATAAGATAACAAATTGTGGAGAGCAGAACAAATACTCCTGTAGGCACGAGTGCATAAGGGAAGAACTGCAGGTGGAGCTAAGGAGCCCAGTGAAGTACATCAGATGCAAGAGGAAAAATCCAGAGTGGATTCCTTCTGCAGATGACACGCGGCCATGGGGACACTACCCATCTGTCCAGAACAGGGATCTCAAAGTCCCTCCTTGAGGGCCGCAATCCAGTTGGGTTTTCAGGATTTCCCAATGAATATACATTGAAAGCAGTGCATGCATATAGATCTCATGCATATTCATTGGGGAAATTCTGAAAATCCGACTGGATTGTGGCCCTCAAGGAGGGACTTTGAGATCCCTGGTCCAGAATATCTTACCTATTGCACTGGAAATAGCATTGAAAATTGCACACCATGTTTTTTTCCCCTCTTTGAAAACTTATAAAAGTTAAAAGCCACTTCTGGTCAAGAAAATTAATATTTGGATTTGTGTAGCATAGAGGTATAGAGGAAATAAATTACAGTTATATAAATTTTGTAGCAGTCTCAATATTATTTTTTCAAACTAAATTCTCCTTTTACAATGTCATGGTAATGATGCTACCGCGTAAATGTACTGAAACCCATAAGAATTGAATGGGCTTTGGTGCATTTACTACGGTAGCATCGCTACCGTGGTTTTGTAAAACGGGCCCTATGACTTCTGAGAAAAAAAAATATTTTAATGATGTATTAACCCACAGGATTTTTCACTGGTTAATATTTTCTTTCCTATAGAAATTTGCTACATATGTACACCAACTCCAAAGCAAATTTATATGAAACCATTTAGAGAAATCAGTGCTGAAAGCAATTTACTCTGGCCTCCTTTTACAAATCCGTGGTAGAGGTTTCTGCCATTGACCAGCGATGTAAATGCTCCAATGCTCATGAGAATTTTATGAGTGTCAGAACATTTATCTCACTAACTTGTGGTAGAAACATCTGCTATAACTTTTTTAAAACTACTATAACTGTAAAAACCAGCCTCTATATATGTGAAAATATTTTTCAGAATAACAGAATTTCCTGAATTAAATTATCAAAAACTCATATTGATCACATTTCTTCCAAATATCTCATATTAATACATGTTAGTTTTCTAATTCAAATATTTGTTTATGAGTCAAAGGTAATCTATGCACTCAACAGCAATGTGTTTAGTACTTGGAACTTAAAAGCTCTGTAAATTGTGGTGAAATTTGGTCATACCTGTTAATTTCCTTTCCTTAAGTCTTATTAGACCAGTCCAGATAAATGAGTCAGAAGATAGAAGTACTTATACTGAACTATTCTAATTATATCACCAGAATAAGGGTTGATACAATTCTCTAGTATGGAACAAAAAGATCAGCAAACAGTGTGAAGATTAAATAAAATTTATTGGTGATGCTCCCAGCAACAATGCCCAATGTATTTCACCAAACAGGCTACTTCATGGGCATATAACTACAACAATAAAACAAAACATAGATACAATTCTAAAACCATTATAATTTTATAAACATGTTTTTTAAGGGTTTCACAACCTGCATAGAGAAGGTGGAGAGGAACAGATTCTTCAGCCTATTGGGAACCACAAGTACAAGGGGGCACTCAGAGAAATTGAAAGAGGACAGGTTCAGAACCAACGCTATGAAATTCTTTTTCACTCAGAGGGTAGTGGACACCTGGAATGTGCTTCCGGAGGAAGTGATAGGACAGAGTACATTACGGGGTTTCAGAGAGGGATTGGATAAATTCCTTAAGGACTCGGGGATTGAGGGATACAGATAGGGGTAGAGATAGGACTTTGAAGGTTAATAGATAGAAGGGAAACGGGGAATGAACGGGTTCCAGACAATGAATCACTTTACAGGTCATGGACTTGATGGGCCGCCACGAGAGCGGGCTGCTGGGCATGATGGACCACTGGTCTGATCCAGCGGAGGCAACTTCTTATGTTCTTATGCTTTTTAAGTTACTTTAGACTTTATAGCTTTGTTTAAGCTTGCAGTGCTTCATTATTATTCACGACCTCAGTCCTTTTGTATTTTTGTATACTAAGGTGCACTAATGCGTCTTAGCACACGCTAAATGCTAATGCGTGCTAACGTGCCCATTATAGCCTATGAACGCATTGCCATGCGTTAGCATTTAACATATGCTAAGACGTACTAGCGCGCCTTAATAAAAGGACCCCTAAGTTTGATTTGAGAGCACAGCATGACTATTTGTCAGTGACTACACATCTAAGACACTGTGAGTATTTGCTCTCTAATTTTTGTTTTTTATCTGAAACTTGTTTACAATTTATTTTCAGTTTAATGTATTCTATATATTTTCTGGTACTTTTAGAGGTCTTATTGAGCAGTTAGGTTTTATCTGGTAGTTTTAATTGTGCAACCTTGAGTTTTAAATTTTTCTTTGTTAGATTATCTATCTTGAAGTTAGCTGTTTATACAGTATGTAACCAGCTGGCTTTTTAATGTTGGTGTAAGCTGTTTCCCATCCCAGCTTGGTAAGTCATCTCTTTTTTTATAAATAGGTTCTCTTTGTCAGTGTTTTGCTTTTATCAATATGTTTTTTTAATTATAATGGTTTTAGAATATGTTTTGTTTTATTGTAGTTATATGCCCCTGAAGCAGCCTGTTGGCGAAACGTGTCAGGCATTGTTGCTGGGAGCATCACCAATACATTTTATTTAATCTCCACACTGTCTGCCGATCTTTTTGTTCCATATTGGATTCTTTGGTGGACTGTTTCCCTTGCTGTTTCCTCGGAATTCTCTAGTATGGATTCTCTAGCAGGATTAGGTTCACACCAATCAAGTCCAATCAAAACCAGCATAAAACTATATACAAAACTAGGCTAAGCCTGAAATATATCCCTTTATTTATTTTAAAAAAAATCTTATTGCCTACTTAAAACCTAAGCCACATCTTCCAGAGCAGAAAGACTCAAGGAAAGGAAATACTGTATTTACCTTTTTTTTCATCCTGCTAGACAGTCTAGACAAATTAAATCTACAAAAGTAATACCTTATTAGGTGGGGGAAGACAAGGCCCACTGAATTACTGCTCTGCCAAAGACTGTGTCACTTCTAGTGAGTACATCAAGCTTCTCATGCCATTTGAAACACTACAACTATGTCACAGATGTCATCCAGTGAAACTGCCAAGATCTCTGCTCAGGAAACTGCCTGCACCCAAGTGAAATGGTCCTTCAGGCACCCTGAAACCATCTTCCTTTCAAAAATATAGGCCACCTCAATGACTGCCTTAATTCAGTGCATGGTCGAAGATTTGAATGCACCTGATCCTGTCACAACCCTTGAAACAGGACAAATGACCCAAAAAACAAAATTTGCTGGTCACCTTCTGATATAGCAACATTCTATGAACATTCATCCTATGAAATTTATTATCTGACTACATCTGTCTCACGCTCAGAAAGCTGGCAAAACAACTTCCTGATCCATGAAATAGGGAGACCACCTTCAATAGAAATGAAAGCACCATCCAAAGAGAGATGGCTTTCTCTGTGAAGCATAAATAGTGGCAATCATGGAGACATGGTTCACAGAGACCCATGACTGAGATGTAGTTATACCGGGCTATAATCTGTTCAGGAAAGACAGGGTAGGAAGAAAAGGAGGGGGAGTAGTGTTATATGTTAAAGATCATATTAAAGCCACACAATTGCCAGATCTGCAGGGCAAAGAAGAGGCACTGTGGACCAATTTGGAAAGAGGGAATGGTAAATATATTTACATTGGTGTGATATACAGGCCTCCTTCACAGATGGTAGAAGAGGACAGAGATTTAATAATAGACATTCAGAATCTATCTAAAAAAGGGGAAGTTTTACTAACAGGTGATTTTAACATGCTGGATATTGATTGGGGTATGCCTACTACAGAGTCTTCTAGAAGTAGGGAGATCCTGTTTCAGCAGTTGGTAATGGAACCCAAGCGGAATTGAGTCATACTGGACTTAGTGCTTACAACGGAGAAAGTGTTTCTAATGTTACAGTGGGGGATCATCTGGCAACCAGTGATTACTACATGATACGATTTAATATTAAGACGGGTATAGAGAGGGCTCATTAAAAAGTAAAGATTCTAGACTTTTAAAAAACTAACTTTGTTCAGATGAGGGATTATGCCAAAGAATTGCCCAGATGGGAATGTCTGGAAAGAGTATAAATGCAGTGAGCAAAACTGAAAGGAGCTGTTGTAAGGGTGACAGACCTTTTTGTGAGGCAAGTAAATAAAAGTAAGAGGAAAAGAAGGCTGCTTTGGTTCTCAAAAGAAGTAGCTGAGAAGGTAAGACATAACATAACTTAACAAGTCATTTCTATACCGCATAACCGTTAAGTTCAATGTGGTTAACAAATATTAAAAAATACAATATAGATTAGGAAGATTTGATTAATTAGCAAACAGATATGTCTTTATTTGCTTTTGAAAATGGTGATAGAGTTCAATAATAGAGGTTTTAATTCCTTATCCCAGCAAGCTGCCTGGTAAGAAAGCGAACATTGAAGATGTTTTTATAACAACTTTTGATTGATGGAAAATTATAAAGACTATGTGAACTCTGTGGACATTTAGATTGAACAAAGGAAAATAATTTGGATAGATAAATTGGTGCCATGCCAAAGAGCACTTTATAACAAAGACAATCAGATTTAAATTTGACTAGGGGCCTCCATTGGAAGCCAAGGCAATTCTTGATAATAAGCGCTCACATGATTGTATTTTTTCAAACCATAAAACAGGCAGACCACGGCATTCTGGACTATATGTAGCCTCGATAAATTATTTTGTGGGTCAGCTATATAAATTATGTTACAGTAGTCCAGTTGACTTAACACCAAAGACTGTACCAGTAATTTAATTGAAGCAGTGTAAAAAAAAACTTTTCACATTAAAACATTTACCTGGTCCTGCATGGTCAAATATTGATCTAGAATAACACCCAGGATCTTAATAGTGGGTTGTATTGGATGTGAAGTATTGTTTATCAGAAAAGATGTTTCAGTAAGATTCTGACCCAAAGAGGCAACAAAAATTTTTGTCTTCTCTGGGTTTAATTTTAATTTTAATTCTGACATCCATATTTCAATGATCTTAAATATCTCTTCTACCTCATTTCTGATAGATAGAATAGAAAGAGTAAATGGCAAGATGATAGTAATATCATCTGCATAAGTGAATTTTTTAATTCTAGAGAAGTTAATTTTGAGCCTAGAGAGGGCAGGTACACATTAAACAACAGATGACATAGTGGGAAGCCTTGCAGAACACCGTATGGACTCCTCCACTTTCCAGAAAATTTATCATTAAATTTAACCTATGAACGAGTTGACAAAAATCCTTTGAACCAGTTATACACTTTTCTATGTATCCCAATGGAATCTAAACAATTCAATGGGTTAGCTTTCATAAACTACTAAAGATTGCAGAAACAGGAAGACAGGCAAAAATATCTGGAAAAGCTAAGAGAGGCTGGTCGAGTAGTCAGGAAAGAAAAGATGCAAATGAACATAAGAATTGCCTCTGCTGGGTCAGATCAGTGGTCCATCGTGCCCAGCAGTCCGCTCATGAGGCGGCCCTTAGGTCAAAGACCAGTGCCCTATTTGAGTCTAGCCTTACCTGCATATGTTTTGGTTCAGCAGGAACTTATCTAACCTTTTCTTGAATCCCTTTTCGTGCTTTCCCCTATAATAGCCTCTGGAAGAGCGTTCCAGATTTCTACCACTCTCTGGGTGAAGAAGAACTTCCTTACATTTGTATGGAATCTGTTCCCTTTTAACTTTAGAGAGTGCCCTCTCGTTCTTTCCACCTTGGAAAGAGTGAACAATCTCTCTCTACTAAGTCTATTCCCTTCAATATCTTGAATGTTTTGATCATGTCCCCTCTCAGTCTCCTCTTTTCAAGGGAGAAGAGGCCCAGTTTCTCTAGCCTCTCATTGTGCGGCAACTTCTCCAGTCCCTTAACCATTTTTGTTGCTCTTCAGGGGCAAACTCAGGGACATCTCCCACCAAAGGTTGAATCAAATGCTGTTCCTCTCCAGCATGTTTGATTCAACCTTTGGTGGGAGACATCCCTGAGTTTGCCCCTGATGAAGTATATGAAACGGGGCTTTGTAGGGTGATCAGTTGGCACTCCCGGACAACAGATCCTCTTATTAGATGGATGTTGGTGGCTTCTGAGATAAGTCCTTGTAGATGGTAGTTTAAGTTCATTGGACATATGTGATTTCCTGCTTTCACAAGGTTCATCAAGTAGTGATTTTTGCACTTTTCTGTGCTTTTTGAAATTGTGGAACGATGTGATTTTGCACTTGACACTTTGGGCACTTTATTATTACTATTATCAACTTTTGCACTCCTGAATTCATATTTATTAGATTTTTATATATATACAAAAAAGCTTATTGAGCTAGAGCTAGAGGATGGCGCTATATAATGTTTGTGGGTAACCTTGCAGGCACTCTAGGGTGCTGTATGCTTGACTAGCCCTGGCAAACTTCTGACTTTTTGTCTGCCACCCTCTACTATCCATTAAACTTTCAGAACCCATTCCTGTCTTAATAGTAGACCACGGACTTTTCCTTCAGGAACTTGTCCAAACCTTTCTTAAGCCCAGCTACATTAACTGCTGTTACTACATACTCTGGTAATGAGGTCCAGAGCTTAAATATTCTTTGAATATAAAAAATATTTCCTGCTTTTTGTTTTAAAAGTATTCCCATATAATTTGAGTGTCCCCTGATTTTTGTACTTTTAGAAAGGATGAAAAATCAATTCACTTTTACCTATTCTATCCCAATCAGGATTTTGTAGACCTCAGACATATTCCCCCTTAGGCTCTTTTCCAAGGTGAAGAACCACAACCTCTTTAGTCTTTCCTCAGATGACAGGAGTTCCAACCCCTTTATCATTTTGGTCACTCTTTTTTGAACCTTTTCTAATTCCACTATATCTTTTTTGAGATACGGCGACCAGAGCTGTGTACAATATTCAAGGTGAGGACACACCATGTAGTCTTATTTACTGTCCCTTTCCTAATAATTTCTAGCATCCAGTTTGCTTTTTTTCTGCAGTAGTGTCTTTTTTTCAGCGTAGTGTCTACAATGACACCCAGATCTTTTTCTTGGGTGCTGACTCCTAAGGTGGACCCTAGCATCAGGTAACTATGATTTGGATTATTCTTTGTGATGTGCATCACTTTGCATTCATCCACATTAAATTTCATCTGCCATTTGAATGTCCAGTCTTCCAATTTTCTAAGGTCTTCCTGCAATATCTCACAGTCCTCATGTGTTTTGAAAACTTTGACTAGTTTTGTGCCATTTGTAAATTTAATCATCTCACTTATTGATCCAGTCCCAGTATAGCTCCCTGTGGCACTCCACTATTTACCCTCTTCTATTGAGAAAATGGCCATTTAACCCTAACCTCTGTTTTTTTGGCCAATAACCAATTCCTAGTCCACAACTGAACATTTGTCAAAAGTTTTCTGGAAATCTAGGTACACTACATGAACTGGCTCACCTTTATCCACTTTCATAGAATTGAAGCAAATTGATAGGCAAGACCTCCCTTGGCTGAACCCATCCTGACAGTCCAATTAAATCATGTTTGTCTACATGTTCCATAATATTATTTTTTATAATTGTTTCTAGTGATATGACCACCGGAGTTGCTCACAGATGAGCTTTAATCCAGCTGATGATGCAAATGACCTTTAAGGTGGAACCTGAGTCCCTTGGTTCTCTAGCTTCTTGAAATGGCTCCTTTTGAGCCTTGATTGAGGCTGTGAAGCCCAAGGCACATTTGTCAAAATAGAACTTACCAACCAAGGACTGGGGCATCAACTATGGCCAGTCCTCCAGAAGATACTGGGACCTGCTCTTTCTCAGGTCTTTCCAAGGACCTCAAAGAGAAAAGAGCTCTAACAGTGAAACCTGCTCAACATAAGAATATAAGAATTGCCGCTGTTGGGTCAGACCAGTGGTCCATCGTGCCCAGCAGTCTGCTCCCGCAGCGGCCTCTAGGTCAAAGATCAGTGCCCTAACTGAGACTATCCCTACCTGCGTACGTTCCAGTTCATCAGGAACTTGTCCAACTTTGTCTTGAATCCCTGGAAGGTGTTTTCCCCTATAACAGCCTCTGGAAGAACGTTCCAGTTTCTACCACTCTCTGGGTGAAGAAGAACTTCATTACGTTTGTATGGAATATATCCCCTTTTAACTTTAAAGAGTGCCCTCTCGTTCTCCCTACCTTGAAGAGGGTGAACAACCTGTCTTTATCGGTTAAGTCTATTCCCTTCAGTATCTTGAATGTTTCAATCATGTCTCCTCTCATTCTCCTCTTTCAAGGGAGAAGAGGCCCAGTTTCTCTAATCTCTCGCTGTACGGCAACTCCTCCAGCCCCTTAACCATTTTAGTCGCTTTTCTCTGGACCCTTTCGAATAGTACCGTGTCCTTCTTCATGTATGTTGACCAGTGCTAGACGCAGTATTCCAGGTAAGGGTGTACCATGGCCTGGTACAGCGGCATGATAACCTTCTCCAATCTGTTCGTGATCCCTTTCTTAATCATTGTTGGCATTCTGTTCACTCTTTTCACCACCACCGCTGTGCATTGCTTGGACGGCTTCATCGACTTGTCAACCAGTACTCCCAAGTCTCTTTCCTGGGTGGTCTCTCCAAGTACCGCCCCTGACATCCTGTATTCGTGTATAAGATTTTTGTTACCGACATGCATCACCTTACACTTATCCACATTGAACCTCATTTGCCATATTGCGGCCCATTTCTCGAGCGTGTTTACTTTAGAGAGTACAGCAACTGCCCTGTAGCACAGGCACCTCTGAGAGGAAATGTGGACCAAATCATAACGAACTTTCACATGGAAGACTGCATTTGACTCCAGGAGCTACCTCTGTGGATTCTGGGAGTTACTACACCCAGCAGAACACAGCACAAGTTACACATCTGATTGAACTCAAATAGCTGAAGAGTTGCTTCACCTTACTGTCATGAACATCAATGAGAGTCAAGTATCTGTTGACAACTAGCTTATCTTCTTGATCACAGTGCATCCACTTTGGGGCGGTGGAAAAGCCTGTCTAACTGGGACACACGCAAAGCTTGTTCAAGAGCCTAGAACACCTGAGGATACCCTCAGGGACCTCCCACTCTGCCAGCAACATCTGGGAAACAGCCTTATGAGAGAGAATCTCAGTACCTTCAACTATTCCCTAGAGTCCCAAACAGGAAATTCAGTGGGAAGGAGAACTGTTCAGAACCCAAGTGCAGAGTCCCCATAGTTCTGCTGTTTTGGTCCCAGCTGCAGAGGGCCTAACAGACATATTTGACCAAGGCCTGCATCCACTCAAGCCCAGCTCCCCCTCCCTCCAGGAACCTTCTTTTCCAACAAGTTCAAAACTGTAAGCGTAGATGCAACTGCATGCCCCTCAAACGGGGAGATGTGCACTCTCATCTGTGCCCTACAATGGTGGTGGTGGGGGGGGGAGACGGGGTGTAGCAGCAGCAACAGAGCAATCATGCCTAACAAAATTGCCACATCTGTAGAACTCGTGGCAGAATCGGGAGGATTTAGGAACCCCATGATCCACCTCTGGGGGTTTTCTGGCTACAACCCGACACAGGCTACTGCATATCAAGCACAGAGTATCACTGGTCCCCGCTGACAGAACAGTGTTGAACAGGAGGCATGCTTGCACAGGAGGGCAAATGCACGCTCTAACCCCACCATCAGACCTTTGAGCCCCATTTTGGCCTACCACTCTTCAGAATCTCTCCTGGATTTGCTTGCTGCCTCTCTACTCAAGTGCTCTGCTCCAGTATTTGCTTTCTTAATTTAATATTTTTTTAACAACTTTATTCAAACAGGGGAATAAAACTAGACTACATTTAAACCTTCCCAATTTTTTTCTTTGAAGGGGAGCCCAGGAGGAGGAGGATGGGGACTCACAGGCCCCTCCCCAGGCAAGGGCTACACATGGATCGAAGCCAGAAGTGTCACCAAGTTAAAATCCATAGGGCTACAGTTTGGGCTGCAGGGAGATCTTCACCTTCAAGCTCAGCTGGAGTTAAGGGTTAGCCCATGGTCTCAACTACAGGGGATGCTAGGCCACAGCCTGTGTTTCAAGAAGCCAGGCCTACTGAGACCTAATGCACTCAGCCAGACCTACATCTACTGGAGATAGAACATATTGGAGAATTCCAGACTAAATCAATCCATATAACAGTGATATCACTGTAATAGTTCTCAACCTCTATCTGCTTGCAAGTAGACTCAACCCATTCAGACTGGTCCAACAGGATGAAAAGGAAAACTCTGCGCACTTGGCAGAAATAGCATGCCAAAACTAATCTTTAAAGTAAGTAGCATGTTTGTAGCTTAAAATTATTCTAACAGCTCTTCTTCCCTCATCCTAAAAGCACACCACCACCACCACCACCACCACCACCACCACCACCACCACCACACCCAAACACACCTTTTACGAACCTCTCCTGCTTATAAAACACATCTTCCATTGGTGTATTGTGTAAAGTTGTCTCCTTCCTTTGGAAAAATAAAATAAGATATTACCACTTCTTCAATGTTGTTTTCAGCAACAACATTCAAATACACATTGATCCTTTCAATTATTAATTATTAATGTATGTTAAATCAACAAGCAGATATCTTCAAATGTTATACCAGTAATCAACCTATCAGCAGGCTTTAATACCCAAAGCTGTTTGCTTATTTTGCGGGGTATAAAATTTGCCAGTTTATGCTTAATTAAATTTCCACAAATAAAAGATCACAAAGTATCCTGGAATGGTTAAGCATGCTGCATGCAATATTTGATTAATATTATGCTCTTATGTCTGTTGTACAATTATTTATTTTCCCCTCATGATATGTATCAAATTGCCTCATTATAGGGGCCTTTTTACTAAAGCTTAATAAATGTTGCATGTCCTATTTAATACCTATGGGTCACATGACATTTAGCACATATCACATTTAATACCTATGGGTCACATTAATATCCATTAGCACATATTAAGCTTTAGTAAATGGGAACCAAAAACATAATGAAATATGAACACAGTGAAATATGGTAGAATGACACAGGATATACATGCAAAGCTGGAAAACAATTTAAAAAAAATATGTGCATAATAAAACATTTACAGAAATTAGGACAAAAAAAAATATGAAATAAAATTTTAACTAAATCAATCATACTCATCAGCTCTGGAATTACAATTAGTAACAAATAAGGAAACATTTGTTTTACTTTATTTTCTTCTTTGAGTCTAGCCATACCAGTCTAAAATGTGTGATTTATGCTCTCAGATAGCAGTTGGAAACAGACTGTAGAACAGTGTTTTTCAACAGTGTGCTACAGGAGTTGGGTCAACTGAGGGGGGTCCTTTTATCAAGCTGCAGTAGGGGTTTAACATACGTAACACCGCATGTTAAACCGCCTGAAGCGCTAGCCGCTAATGCCAGCATGGAGCAGGTGTTAGTTTTTTAGCCGGCCACAGGGGTTAGCGCGTGATGAAATGTCCGACATGCTAACCCCGCTAGCGCAGTTTGATATAAGGACTCCTGAATTTGTGCCGGAACTTACTAGTTTTCTTTTTTAGTGATAGGTGGTAATGAGCAGCAATTCATACAGCCTGTTTGCGCCAAACCTCGGAGCCTTCTCTCTGACATAATTAAACTTTGCAATTTGTTGCCAGAAAATGTGGTGAAAAAAGTTAGTTTATCAGGGTTTAAAAAAGGTTTGGATAATTTCTTTCTTTTTTTTTTTTCCAATTATTTATTCATTTTTAAACAAACAATACAAAATGCAACCAATTATACATAAGTGATACAATAGACAGCACTAATAATAAGATAAAATCAAATAATAATAAGATAAAATATATTTCACCCCCCTCCCTCCCACCCATCCTGGATGTGTATGACGCTCATTCAGAAATCAAAGGGTGATACTAATGGTCAATTCTTGCAATACTTCGCCAATGGACCCCAGATCTCATTGAACTTATTATAGTGTCCCAATTGTATCAAATTTATTCTCTCAAACTGATAAAACTAGCACAATGTTTTCCCCCAAAAGTTATGGTTTATCCTATCCCATTTTTTCCTGTTTTTCGTAATAAGCTGCATAGCAACTCCTGTCATTATAAGCAGTAATCTATTTTTATTTGTGTCAATTTCTCAAAAGTCTATAAGCCATTATTAATATGGACTTGGGAAAATCCTAGGATAAGCAGCATAAAATGTTTTGCTCTTTAGGATCTTGCCAGGTACTTGTGACCTTGGTTGGTCATTATTGGAAACAGGATACTGGGCTTCATTGACCTTTGGTCTGTCCCAGTATGGCAACACTTATCTTCTTATGTTCCTACTTCTGCATAGGTAGGAATCATTGAAAAAGGCTCCGGGGTTGGAGTTAATAGACTGTATGAATCACTGTTCACTGCTGCTGACTGCTAGAGACAAGAAAACTTTTAAAAGGTACAAGGAGAGGGAGGTCAAGAGAGAAAAGGGGAGATGCCTGGTTGCCAGTTGTAGAGGAGGGAAAGATGCTAGATTATTTGTTAGTGTGAAGGCAAAGAGAAGTTAAAGTAAATACTGAACTATTTGTGAGGGGGTGGGATAGAAGGTAAAATGCTGAACCATGTGTGGGGGTGTGCCTTGACAATTTTAATGTCATGTAAGACTACAGTGAGATGAAAAAGGTTGAAAATCTCTGCTGTAAAACAATAGGCTCAGCCTTATATTAGCCACAGTTCCCCAGTAATCTCTAAATCCAGCAAACCCTATTTCAAACAGACAGAATTCTGGGCCCTTCATGAGACCACCTGCTCCTAAAGACCCAACAAATCAATATTCCCTGTGCATTACCCATAGAAACTCAAGTTTGAAAAGAAGAAGAGAATCCTTGTATCAGATACCAGAACAGAGTGGGAATCTGTACTGATATGGTTGGACTTAAAGAAAGAAAATTTATCAAGTAAGTCCAAATTTTTCCTTATTTTCTATCCCATCAGATCAGTGCACAATGTGTGGGATGTAGCACAATATTTCTCAAAACTAGGCAGGATGAAGATACCCCTACTTAGAAGACTTCTACCCCCAAAGCCACATCTTTTCTGGCCTGAACATCTAACCTATAATGCTTTATAAAGGATTGCTGATTGGTGGCTCTCCAAGTCTTCACTGGCAAAATTGATTGACTGACCATGACACTGCCATCTCCATAGTCAAGTGAAACTGCAGGTCCTTTGGTGGCTCATGACCCTCAAACACATACATTGAGATAATCACCTCCTTAATCCAATGGGCTAAAGCTACCTTAATAGCTGCTTCACTCTTTCCTGGTACAAGCAAAAAGTGACTCAATCTGTGCAAATCGGTCATTTTCAAATATTCAAGAGTGTCCTGTAAACATCCAAACACGTCAAGCCATCAAAACTCCCCATCCAAATCTTCTAATCAGAAAGGAATCAAGAAAACATTTGATCAATAAGAAAGGCCAAGACCACTTTCAGCAGAAAGGAAGGGACAGTTTGAATGAACACCCCAACATATGTGAACTGCACAAGAAGGGGTCCTCTGTATGATAGAACTTGATCCTACACACAAAAAAAATCTACCACAAGGGTTTGAAGGGTAAAACTGCCAGGGCCTGCAAAACAAGATTGAGACAACACTATAACACAATAAACATACCTGATGTTTCAAGTTTGCTATTCATTCCATTAAGGAAATGCAGAACATTTGGATGGGCCCCAAGAGGATGACATTCCAAGTGGACCCTACAACAAGCTGAACCTTCAACAAATCCAAGGCCAAAAATGTAAGGCCTTCCTGGGCTACTGAGACTCTAAACAAAGAAACTACCTGCTCCTCAAAAATCCACCAGATTATAGCATAAGCCATAAGGTGTGTAAGAAATGCTTCCACACATTCAGGAAAGTGGTAATTACTGAATCTACATACCTCAATTTATTTATTTATCCAGTTTTCTATACCATTCTCCCAGGGAAGCTCAGAATGGTTTACATGAATTTATTCAGTTACTCAAGCAATTTTCCCAGTCTGTCCCTGCAGCCTCACAATCTGGGACAATGGGGGGATTAAGTGACTTACCCAGGGTCACAAGGAACAGTGTGGGTTTGAACCCACAACCTCAGGGTGCTGCGGCTGTAGCTTTAACCACTGTGCGACACTCTCCCCAAGCTGTATGAAAGTAGTGAGTCAGATTGTCTATGACCACTGAACCTTGATGGAGCAAACCTCTGCCCTGTGGAAGCTTCAAGCCCTGCTGTACTCAAGAGCGCACCAAGTATGCATATTGGAGACTGTGACCAATCTGACACACTACAAACCCAGAGTACACTGCTGCTCTTTGCAGAACTTAACCTAAGAGCAGTCACAGATTAAACATATACAGAAGGTCCATCGTCCACTCCTGAAGCAGGGCATCCAGCCCAGTTGAGTTCCATTCTCTCCTCTAGCTTTGCATTCTGGCTTGATGCCATAAAGTGTATCATTGATCTTCCTCAGCAACTGGTGATTATAGCAGAAAGGCTGTCTGGATATTCTCAGCCAATAGTGCAAGAAGATGTCTCTCTGCCTCCAGAACAGTACTAAAGCTTCCTCCATCAGGGTTTGATTCTTTATACCCCCTTACAATTGGTATAAGTCACTGTCATGGTCCATGTGCAACAGGGTCCTGAAAGAGACTAAAGCTCTTCTGATGGCCCTCATCTCCAGGTGGCTGATTAATCATTATGCCACAGTATTTGTCCATTGATCTTGCACCCCAAACAAGTAGATACTCCACTTCCCACAACCATCACTTTCTTTCCTTCGGGAATGCCCTCCCATTGCACAATCAATTAGACTCTTCTCTGGACAAATTCAAGTCTGCCCTATAAGCATTCCTGTTCTGGGATGCCTATGATTAGAATAGTTAATTTCAGTTCTTTCTCAAATTTACCCTTGCCATGCAGGTCTTTGTGAGCAACTTACACTGATACACCCTATTTGTTCCCCCCTTTCCTATCAATTACTGTAATTCCACCCACTTCCCCTCTTCTTTTCCCATCATTTCTTGTTCTACGTGCCCTCTTTAGTGATTTCTCTTCCCTATTACTGTACTTTACCTGCTAATTATATTTATTGTATACCACCCAGATTCTTTTACGATGGGTAGTATATATCAAGTACTAATAAGCTTGAACCTAAACTTGAACTTCAAGATGGACCAAGCCTTCTCTTTCCAGGGCAGGCAAATATTGTGGTGCTATGGAGACCATTAGGACAGAAAGAATGATTGCATGGGGAACATGTGAGGCCAAGCTCATAGCATTAGGTCTATGGTCGCTACCATTGACCCCAGTACTTGCATATCATCTTGTAATGGCAAAAGGCAGTTTAGCAAGTTTTTGACTAAATTAGACTAATCTCCTCCTTTACAAAGCCGTGCTAGCATTTTTAGTGCCAGCCGCGGAGGTAAGACCTCTGATGCTCATAGGAATTCTATGAGCATCGGAGTTCTTACCACCATGTCCAGCACTAAAAATGCTAGTGTAGCTTTGTAAAGGAGGGGGTAAATAAATCAAACACTTTTTGTTTCACATCTCATGCTTCTCTAAACTGACCAGACACTGCCATAGCATTTATAGGAGCTAGTAATTTGTTTAGATAACAGATGGAGAAATGTATTCATACTTGTTAATATCCTTTCCTTGATTCCCACTAGACCATTCATGAAATGGTTGTGTCCCATCCTGACCAGCAGATAGAAGCAGAGATACTGAAACATTCCAGTGATATCACCAGTGTAATGGCTGGTGCGGGTTAGAATTCCTTAGTATGCCACTACCAAAGCAGGTAAGGTTATACTAGCTACAAATCCCTTGGGAAAACACTGCAGAGCCCTAAACTAGAACTAAATATCTGAAGAAAGTACAATCAGAACGGTAGTCTAAACTAGAGCTCCATGGTTTGCAGCTTACAATTATCATTTTCACATTCCATTTTGAGCCTGCAGCAGAACTGAAAGTAAGCATACACTTGCCTTTCTTTCTGAGATACTAACTAGTATGGCAACAAAAAAGTTACAAACTACTGTGTTTCCCCGAAAATAAGCCCTAGCATGAATTTTGGGGTAGGTCCTAATATAAGCTCTACCCCAAAAATAAAACCTAGTTGGATTGACCCCCCCGAAGCCCCTCCCAAATGTCCTCGACACTCCTCGATTTGCCAGTGGCAACGCTTTCTCTCTCCCCCCATGTGCAGCATCTTTCCTCCCCTCTCACCCATCCCCTTGTGCATCTTTCCATCCCTCCTTCCCATCCTGCACAGCAGAACCCTGCCGACCCTCCCACCGCAAGGCCAACATGCCTCCATTCCAAACAGCAGTGGAGGCAGCACTGAACAGGTTGTTTTGTGGCTTTACCCGCCAGGGCCTTCCCTCTGTTACATTACAAATTCAGTTTTAAGAAATGCAAATCCAAGCATCTGTGATATCTTCTAGATAGAAAAATTGCCCATGACATTATGAAATGATTAATGGAATTAGTCTAACAAAAAATGTAAACATTGCATGAATATACAGCCTCATGCTACATAGTTAAAAACTAATCGTTATTTCATGAGGAATAATTTTTGGACTATAATGTAGCTTAAATAGAAAACTAGCTTTAGATAAATTTTTCATCCAAAAAACATTTCCCCCTCCTTTTATGAAGCTATGTTAGGCTTTTTTTAATCGCTGGCCATGATAGTAAAAGCTCAGATGCTCATAGATTTCCTATGAATATTGGAGTTATTTTTGCTATGGCTGGCGATAAAAAAGTCTCACAGCTTCATAAAAGGGGGCCTTTATAAAAAAAAAAAAAAAAATCAAATTTAAATTTTAAAATCTGATTTTTTAATTTTAAAAAAATCATTATTTTTTATCCACCCTGATTTGAATTGAAAATGTTCAGTTTTCCCACAGGCCTTCAACTCAATTTCTAAAGGGAAACTGTAGTGGCCAGCAGCAGTATCTCTACATCATGTAAATTGCAGGAGAAAACTAATGTATTTTTCACTCCATAAGACGCACCTGACCATAAGACACACCCTAGATTTAGAGGAGGAAAATAAGGAAAAAAACATTTTGAACCGAATTCTCCCTGCCAGGCTCTGCACCCAACCCCACACTCCTTGCCAAGCTTTGCACCCTGTCCCCCCTCTGGTGGTCTAGTGGTAGGCCAAGACAGGGCACAGGGCAGGCAGGCCTCCCCCCCCAGGCAGGTAGTCAGACCTCTCCCTTCCAGGTCTCCCCCCTCCCTGGCAGGCAGGCAGGACTCCCCCTCCCAGGCATCCCCCCATGCATGCAGATCTCCCCATCCTTGGCAGCCCCCCCAGGCAAGCAAGCAAGCAGGCCTCCCCCTCCCAGGCAGGCAGGCCTCTCCCTCCAGGCCTCCCTGCAGGCAGGCAGGCCCAGCCTCTCCTTGCTCCCTTCCTATTTTAAATTCGGCAGGGCAAGCCCCGGCCCCGGCCCCGCCCCCCGGTGCAAGATCAAGCAGTCAGCTCTGCTGCAAGGGAAAAGAGGATTCGAGCCACGTCAGCTGTTGCTGCTTGTGGGGACCAGGCAGGCATCCGTGTCTAGCGAGGGAGGGCGACAGAATGAAAAAAAGGTAACGGGGGGAGGTATTTGCTCCATAAGACACGCCCTTATTTCCACTCCCTTTTTGGGGTTGGAAAAAGTGTGTCTTATAGAGTGAAAAATACGGTACATGGGGTAAAGCAAAACACAACAGGTATATGTAGCGTTACCAGATGCCCAGATTTATCCAGATATGTTCTTTTTTTAGAGGACTATCCAGATGGCTTTCACCCCTGTCCGTGGTATTTTTCCTTTCCCTCCCCCCACCCCTCCACACACACACTACCACCACCACCTTCGGCTCAGTTGAAATGTTATCTTCAGGCTGACTGGCAACAGCAGCTGCAGCAAGGTGAGCCTGCTGCCGTCGGCCTGCCCAGGAAGCCTTCTCTGCGGAGCAACTTCCTTTTCCCATGTAGGTGGGACACTTCAGATAGGCAGCAGGCTCACCTCGCTGCTGCTGCCAGCCAGCCCAAAAATTATATTTTGTCAAGGTGGGGAATAGGGGAGAGCCACAGGGAGAGAGAGAAGCACCATCCCATAGGAGGAGGGGGGTTGGAGAGAGGAAGACAGAGAGAAGCACCCACATGAGTGGGGTGGAGGGAAGGAGAGAGAGAACCCACGAGAGAGGGGGTTGTGGGGAAATAGAGAAGCATCCACATTTGGAGGAGGGGGGTTGGAGGGAGGGAAAGAGAAAAGCACTAAAAGGGTACAGAAGATGGGAAGGGGGGACTAAGGATATGGGTGAAAGGTAAAGTGGGGCAAGGGTGACTGGTGAAAGGTGGGGAGTTGGGGTGGGGAGGCTGGGGGCAACATTGGTGGGAGGTGAGCCTGGAGTAGGATCAGGTGTCTCCTTTGTTGACTTACAAATATGGTAACCCTGGGCATGGGAATTTTGCAATAAAATCTCTGGGTTTACTCTTTCTGGTTTGCATAAACCCCACAGATATTTCTCTTCCCCAGAGGGGAAGGGGTGCAGTTTAAACACTCGGCTTTGTCTCTTATTTTTCCTATAAACTGTAAATTTCATAAAGCACTTAAGTGTATTTGCACAGCTCTGTGTATGTTTCTAGTATCACTATAGAAATAATAATAGTAGCAGTAATAGAAGTAAATATTACAGAATTGGGGGAAAAGAAAGAATACACCTAATTCATTCACTGTTTTTCAAGATTACGCACTAGTGACTGTATATATCCCTTCCACAATGTTAAGGTTTCTTAAAAGTAAACAAGTTAGCTCAAGACAGAAAGTGGAGCATAATTCTGATATTTCAGGTATTTGGGGGTTGTTTTTTTCAGTTCTTGCCTTAGGGGTAGCCTAATAAGTAGCCTGGTTGTGGTTAGAATCCTGCTGTCATTCCAAATTCACATGATCTACCTGAGATGAACACCTTCAATAGCTGTTTTGCTTAAAAACAAAATTCTCCATACAACTTGGCAGCACTTGAGTATACTGTATATTCTATAGAGCTTAGAATTAAGAACATGAATGAGTCAAACATGTGCATGACTGTGTTTCCGTTGTCTTCACAACCATAAGGGGTCCTATTTTCAAACAAATTGTTCCAGAAATACAGTAGACTCTCAGTTAACCGGCACCCATTGGGATAGATGCTATATAAATTTAGTTTCTGGTTGCTTGAGAGTTACCATTAAAAATAGGCCTAACTAATAGTATACCCCATACTATGCCATACTATAAACTGTTCCAGACAAGCTACCAGATATGTGGTAGGCAAAGCTTGTGCGTACTTAGGTGTGCCAAGTTTACACTTAAATTTCTGCCAGAAATTGATTTTATTTTCATTTTTATTTAAAATATTAAAGTATTTTTTAGATTTTGTTTCTGGTTGCTTGAGAATCTGGTTAATTGAGTTTGGTTAACAGAGAGTCTACTATATACAGTAGAATGAGAAATACCACTCTCAAATCAATAATTTTAAAAAGCACTTACATAGAAAATTTTCTCCATTTTCTACTATCAGAGATTTGATTAATTTCTTGCCTTTCACTGTGGTTTTACTTTGAAGTCACTGGCAGCTGATCTTTAGCTAGCAACTCAAATCTGAAGATGGTGCTCAGTGTAGAGCAAGAGCACAGAAAGCTCACTCCTGCCCAATACACCACTGGACTACCAGGGATTTAAAAAAAAAAAAAACGCTCTGGGGAGGCGGGAGGGAGGAACAAAAAATTGAAAGAGTCTGCTGGGACAGGAGACAGGTCATACGGCAGGCTGGTGGAGGCCTGAAACATGTCCAGGAAGGGGGGCGAGTGGACGTTGATCCAAATATAAAATGAGACCCCCATTTTTGGGCCCTAAAATCTCATCTTATATTCAAGTATATACGGTATGTTTATGTTGGTATTTCAGAATATACTATGACAGGTAGAAATGCTGTATTTGACTCTGCCAAGGTTACAACTGCTCCAAGTCCTACAGTTAGGGACAGTTCCCAGAAGGCAGGCGAAAGGTTTAGGAAGAAGGCAGAAATGCAGCCCACCAAAGATATTTCTACCCAGTCTAAACAGGTTAGCACACTTTCTTATTATTCATTTTGCAGAAACCCTGAGCAGAAGCTCTGTAAGCCTGGCATGGGAATGGTTAACAGAGGATGTATGGCTAAGGGAGCTGAACAGTAGGCTGTACAACCAGGGGTTGCTAAGGGTTACCTAGCAGGGAGAGAATGGGCTGGGGATAAATTAGGGCCAGTTGTGAAGTTAAGCAGACTGCCTAAAATGCCAAAACAGAAGTGCTCCAAGGAACAGCGTGAGTTCTCACAAGAAAGGAAACTTCTGCTTTTTTATGCTCCAGAAGCTTTGCACTAAGGGAGAACAAGGTTGGGAGAGTGAAAATATTTAAGCCTAGGATAGCAGAGAGTGAAAGGGTGGAGATGGTAGAAGTTTTGAAGCTGTCCCGAATGACCCTATATTCTCACAGGCAGAAAGCAGGGAGGGGCTGTCAGGAGAATGTTTAATGGAACTAGGACACAATGACTCTGTCTTCAGTGATCCTGAGTATAGCATGGAGTGGGACTCTGTTGGAGAACAGTGGTGTAGTAAGAGGGGGAGGGCGAGGGGGCAGTCTGCCCTGGGTGCCATGTTGGTAAGGGTACCTGCAGCCCTCCTCCTCTCTGCCCCCGCCTCTTCCATTCCTTCCCTCCCCGCGTGTGCCCCCCTTCCCTTCCCCCATACATCTAGTTGACGTTGTTCTCGGCGGTCACCAATGTGCTCTTTACACCCCTATCGGCTCTCCCGCTGACATCATTTCCGGGTACTGCACATAAGAAGTGACATCAGAGGGAGAACCGATGAGGTCATGAGGAGCACATTGTTGACCGACGTGAGCAACAACTTCAACTAGAGGTACGGGAAAGGGAAGCGGCAGGCGGGATCAGAGAAAGAGCGGAGGGGGGGGTGTGAAGACAAAAGTGGGGGAGGAATGCCACTTCCTCTCACTCTCACCATCATTACGCCAGTGCTGGGGAAGACAGTATATCTGAAGATATGTGTAAATGAATCCTTATAATGTGGAAAGGAGTGTTTAAAGTGAATGCAAAGGTTGGTTCTAGGACACACAGTGTGATATTAGCCCGAATGAGAGAAGCCTCTAAGACAAACAGAAGGGTTTGGCTGTGTGTGCATGACTCACAGTTAAAGCAAATCCCTGGGAGAGGAAAGTAGGTAAAACTGAGAAGCCTATCCTTTTGTTTAATGCACTTGATAAGGAAATCAGGAGGTATAGAACTAATTAATAGGGAAGTACTGTATGTTCCCTGCACTCTGGCCAGGTTTCAAAGAAGGTCAGAAGTGCCATAGCCTACAAAGGGCAACGTGCTAAGGGAGTTTGCCAAGTACAGTACTCCCCCGATATTCACCGCGAATATGGTTTTTAGCAGGGGATATAGAAGAGGGCAGCCGCAGTGGCAGGAGAAAGCAGCCAGAGCGCCGGCGAGTGAAGGAAATCACACATGGTATGCTCCGACCGCCTCTTCCTGCACTAAAGCCGGGCCTCACCAATCAGGAGCTGATTTGACACGCAGCTGATGCACAAAATACAATGGGCCCAGTAGATGTCCATTTGTTTTAAAACCTTGATTCTCAGACATCACTTATTGGATATCACAAGGAGAGTCATTTTTTGAAAAGGACATCTAAGTCCGATCTGGACATTTTCGCTAAATGTCCAAATTCAGGAATACAGAAATGTCCATTTTTGAACAGTACATCCAAATAATTTACTTTTGAAAGTCACCTATTTGGACATCTTAGCCGCCAAAACATCTAGACTGCCAGGATGTCTAACCTTAATTGCCATTTTTGACCACAAAAAAGTCCAAGTTATAAATGTCCACATCAATGCTGTGAACTTCATATAATGGGTGATAGATATACATCTCATCATATATCCCTTATAATTTATGGTGAGCACTTCAAAACTCCCCCAAACCTACCATCCCTCCTGTCTACCACCCCAATAGCCCTTATGGCTGTAGGTGGCACCTATATGGCAGTATAGCAGGTTTTGGTGGGCTTTGATGGGCTCATAGTTAACACCATAGATGTTGTAGTTAGAGTGCATTATAGGTCTTGCTCCTCTCATCTCAATGGTTCACTAGCCCACCAATCTGGCTACTTAAGACACCTGTGTGATGCTCTACTAAGATTTCCCATATTAGATGCTGCTGTTCCAGAGACAGCTATGTACTGTTTTATTCAGAGTTTTATGGGGGTGGGAGAGAGTCAGTGACCATAGGGGGAGTGTGGGGGTCATTCCTTAATCCCTCCAGTGGTCAGCTGGTCAGTTTGGGTACCATTTTGGCACTTAGATGCTTCCAAAAGAGGTCTAGCCCAAAACGTCAAAGTTCCATCCAGGACATCTTGGGAAAGGTTTGATTATTTCCACAAAAGTCCAAGTCTAGCAAATCCACAGGCCGCCCAAAGCACACTCATAACATGCCTCTTAATACGGCCCTTTGAACTCTGGATGCACACTGGAGGAAACATCTCGCTAGAAGTTCAGGAAAATGGTTTTGATATATTGACATTTGGACGTCCCGGCAATTATGATGTTTCCAAGTGCTGACTCAGGCAGTTTTTTGAACATTTTCATTTTATTTTATTCCTCTAATAGTCACAATAAACAAGAGACATAATTCAACCAGAAAGATGAACAAAAAAAAGGAAAGAAGTGAAAGAATGCAGGCTAATAATAATTAGAAGTGTTTAATATAAAAATAATAATTTTTCTATAATCCAGGAAGCCTTATGAGAGATCAGCCACTTAAAAAAATTTCCAATAATCACAGAACATACAATAAATCCAACTACAATATGCCTAGCATGTTTTGTTTTAATTTCAGGAATGCATCTACTAGATTGTAGCAAAGGATCATTTAAAGAACAGAATACAAATAAAAAGGAAAATCATTACCTTAATCAAAGAATAATAATTTTAAAACCATATTTTCTCATAGGCCTCATTGATAAAAGCATCTATGACAAAAATTAAATATCATCTAACCAAAGAACAAGCCATAAATGTATTTGGAATAATAGCCATTTCTCAACAAAAAGGATAATTAGCAAACATCTCTAAAAACAAGATAAGCTTATAAAAGTTCAAAACACACTTCACAACTTAAACCCAGAAACAAATCTTTAAATATTAGGGGCTGCTGTAAAGTTCTCAGCCTAACCAAGAAGAGAATGATGTGGAGCCATGAAACTTATAAATTAATTATCAATTAAAAGGGCAAAAAACAGTACTGACCTCAAAAAGCAAACATAATGATGAACCATCCTGTACCTTTGTACACATATACATATACACACACACACAAATTCACATATAAATTACCCAATGCAAGCACCTAATTGTTCCAGTCAAATAAAACCCCCAGAAACAAACCTGTTGTTTTAAAATGTTGTTTTTCTGATGTCATTTGTTATTTAATACATATTCATTTTAGTTACCAAGTATATGCATGGATGGATATCTGATGAAACTCAACTTATTTGCTGCTTGAAAAATGAGAATTTCTCAGATGCCATCTACCTTGACTCAGATAACCTGTCAAGTACCTATAATATATATTGGATGAGCTGTTAGGTGGACAGGTAGAGATGATAGATAACCTACAGAAGACTTTTGAGAAAATGAGGTACCTGTGCTTTGTGCTCAGCTCAAGGGAAATGAAGCTATGCATTTGTATAGAAAATGCATGAAAAAATCTGAAAAAAACTGAATTCAAGTAAAAGCACTAATTTATTAATTAGTTTCATCTGACAATCTGGCTATGCATGTGAAACCCCTCTCCCCACTGTAAGCGCATGTTAATTAATGAAAAAGTAATCAGGTGAATGCATAGGACATTTGATTCAAGGGAAAAAAAAGTCTCTCAGGCAGGACAAGGTGACCTCTGAGTTCCATGTCCAATAAGAAGAATGAGAAAGTCATCACATTTCTAAGATACTAAAGCAACCAGCTAGAAAGAATATAAAATATGTAGAGTTGGCACATAAATAACTGAGTATCTAGACTAGAAAATAATACTTAGATACCAGACTATTCAGGTCATTAAACCTGATGAAATTAAATGAAGGTACCATCCATTTTCTCTGAAATAAAACTCTTTGCTTTTAATAAAGCAGCAAAATTGGCTACTAACTGAAGATGGGACTTTTAAAGAAGAGAAAGTGTGACGTTTGCAGTCAGCAATCTTCTCAGATCAAATTCATTAGGGCTAGCCTGAAAACTCACTTAGCCTGGTGGTCCTCCAGGATAGGGTTGGGGACCGCTGATATACACTACTTATTGTTGTGGGAGACTGCCACCTTGTGGTTAAGCTGTAAATTCTACTCTTTAAAATCTGACAGTGACATCTACTGGTTCAATATATTATCTCTTAGTTTCCTTTTATTCTTTTCAAAACAGATTTGGGTACCATGCAAGAATTAAAATAGCCATGCTCTGCATGCTTTTCCCACTTGCTTTTCATCTCTACACATCTAAGCAGATGCCAATAGGTCTCAGACAACATGCTCTATTAATTTTGCGTGGATTTTTCTTATACTAATCAGTTAGGTTTGATCAAAACAAACTCCCCCAAGTGCAAAGAAAACAGCTATAAATTTATTGAAGAGAACCATATTCTCAAAACCCAATTAATGCTGTTAAACTTGTTATTTGGTACAAAAGAGGGAATCATGTCCAGTGCTTATATTTTATCATGTTTATGAAGGGTTATGAATTTATTATTTTATTATCATACAAATAACACTATTTATTTTAGTATAATTTTGTTGAGCTAGTTGTTAAAATATTGTTTAGTCGCCACTGCAAATTAATAACTAATGGATCTATTTCTTTGTTACCTTGTTATTTGTTTTCTGTATGCATTATTATTATTTTTTTTTTACCTTAAAGTTATATGAATCACTGCAATCAAGTGCAAGGATAGCAACTAAGAAGAAAAACTTAACATTAGTTTTTCAAAACGGTTTAGTTTTAATGCTTAGTATGGCTGAAAATGTGATTGTGACATTAATATGAATCAACAACAACACAACTTTAAAAAAAAATTGCATCTATAACTCAAAGGTTGATATATATAATTAATACAGTACTGAAATTTTGCATGTACTATCTTTATTGAATCATCCCGAGTTCTTATGTCAGTTCAGAGTAACATAGGAACATTCCTGCTTGGGATTTTCACCATCAGTGCTTATTTTCTCTTTGATAAAAATGGTGGAATCTCTTCATTATCAAGTCACTCAAACTGCAAGGACCCTCATTTTCTAGAAGGTAATTCCAAATTGTCTCAGAATGACTTGCAACATTTGGAAGCCATACCATGACACAGAAATGATGTAGATGGCAGCTGTTTGCTGGAATATAACCAGATGTGAAATCACAATCATTTACATTAAGGTTTGTCAGTGACAAATTAGAAACACTGCCAGGTAGAATTATAGTTAATGTGGAAAAGGGTGTAATGTTTTCCTGCCTTCCCCTCCCATTGTTTGAGTGATTAGTGTGCTTTCGAAAACAGCTTAAGGTGTATTTATTTCAACAGGCCCAGGTTCACTTCTGGATGAGGGTTTTAATAAGTCTTAAGGGGCAACCTGAACATTCTGTCTGTGAGTGGTTTTGTGGGGGGGAGAGGGGTCTTTTCTATTTAGTTATGGAGTTCTTTTCTAAAGTTGTGTTTTTATTATGATTGCAAACTGCTTGGATTGCTCTGTAATATAGCGGTATATCAAATTAAATAAATCTGTAAATCTGTAGCCAGAAGAAAACTAGAAACTTATGAGGCCAACATAAAAAGAAACTAGACTTCAATACGTGTGTTTTCAAGGAAACATGTGTCTCTTCTTCAGTAGTAAAACACTATCTTGAACTCTGAGTTCTTAAGAATGTGCACAGTTCTTGAACTGTGTGTATATAACATTGTTTGAGATAACAGAGTGAAGCAGGGTGGTTAGGAGGGGGGAGCCTTGGGTGGGGGAGAGACATTAGGTTCTGATGGAAGGATGGGGAGTTGCTGGGTGAGGAGTTCTAGGAATTTGGCAAGTTGAGTAGGAGGGAGGGAGTTTGTTAATGTGGAAAAGGGTGTAATGTTTTCCTGCCTTCCCTTCCCTTAGCTTGGGTGTTGGATCGAGTTGATTTAGGGTTTGTGCAGGTTAGAGGTGGGGTAAATGATCACAGCTTTGGCCATGGTGGAAAAGTGTCTGGTGAGGAGAGGTTTTATTGTCTCTTAATGTGGTTAAGAATGGGAACAGAGAGGAGTAAAGATGCAATGTACTATATCTGCTTGTGTGTGACACTGCCACAGGTGGAGGTGGGGCCTCTGTGACACCAAGGGTCCTGCTGAATGTAGGTGAAGTGTTTGGGGCATTTAGGTGGGTGAGGCTAGTTCAGTGGGATGGGGTATATGTTAGGCTACAGTGAGTTGAAGATTTGTTATGACTTGTTATTAAAAATTATTGTTGTAAATTTTGAAGTTGTGCTATGGCCATTGTTTTGTCACCCGAGTTGTCTCAAGTACAGAAGAATCTTCCAAACCATGTTCACCTTTCTTAGAGTCAAAATCTGGAATGATCTCACAGAGTCAATAAGAACAGAAACCAACCATGCCCAATTCCGGAGAAAAATGAAAACTCTGCTCTTTAACAATTAACTTTATAAGATCACCTTACGCTCTGATTATTTTGCTTAATATCATTAGGTCTTCTCCTCTTCCCCCACCTTCCTTTTTGCTTCCCCTTGCCCTTATAACCCTTTTCCTTTCTAAGTTGCCTAGAGCCTGCTTAGGTTTGTGTGACTCACAAATACTAGATTAGATTAGATAGTGCAGGTTCTTTAGAATGTCTTTAAAGGTTTGTGCATAAAAGCGTGTATGAGAATGACAATGTTATAGTTACATATGAAGTCCAGTGGTGAGAATTACAAGCCCAATTACAGGGGCTCTATCTTTGAAGTTTCTTCCACTCCCTTTTGAAAATGTTTCTGGCAATTCAACTAAACCTAAATCTTAGTTATAAGCTATAGGTATGACTGAATGATTGATACAAAAAAAAATTGCAAGTAACTTCTACAGCAATTGCTTCCATTCTACTCCATTTCCTGGGTTCAGTGATTTAGGGTTCACAAAGTTCATTACAGCAGCCTAATGGTAAGTGCAGTAGCCTGAGAACAAGAGTAGGGGTATGATTCCCACTGCAGTTCCTTGGGACTCTGGGCAAGTCATTTAACCCTACACTGCCTCAGGTACAAAATAAGTACCTGTATATATGTACACTGCTTTGATTGTAACCACAGAAAGGGGGTATATCAAATCCCATCCCCTTTCCCTTTCCTTATTATTTTTACTGTTAACATCCGCTATTTCAAGCTACTGTGGGATACATGAGATACAAAGCATAGTATTGCATGCAAAAACACCCCATTATTACATAAATCTATAACGGGTATACATCACAAGCTGTATAATTCCTGGAAAAATAATGCCAACAAAAAGCTTCCATAACTGGAAGCACTGGACACCTTAAAAGGGCTTTAGCAGGCACCTGGTTCCCCCTCCCATGGATGCTTCCTGAATATATTTAGCCCCAACTTTATGGGCCCCCCCAAAAGAGATGTCATTATTCATGCACATGCCCCCTCCTAAGGGGTTTCCCACCCCTTTGGTAGGCCCCCTTCAAGTCCACTAGTATCTAGTATAGGGCAGGCAGAAATGATCCTGCTCATGTCTTCTCTGGATTCAAAATGGTGGCCACAATCTTTAGCAGTAACATAGTAAATGATAGCAGATAAAAATTTGAACGGTCCATCCAGTCTGCCCAATATTAACACGCATTATAATGTCATAATTACTTATTTTTTCTTAGTTATTTCTGGGCCATTAACCATAAAGTCCGCCCAATACTATCCTTAGGCTCGAGCTACTGGAGTTGCTGTTGAAGCTCACTCCAGCCTATCCAAACCAACTCTTTGTTTGTGGGACACAGACCACAAAATCTGCCCAGCACTGTCCTCATGTTCCAAATTATTGTAGTTCCCATTAAAGCCCTCCCCAACCCATTCTAAACTGAGTTGTCATATATGGGACACAGACCATGCAGGTCTGCCTATTACCAGCCTTAGTTCATCAATTTGTTCCATTCGTTTTCTAATTTTAGATTCTCTGTGTCCATCCCATGCTTTTTTTTAATTCCGTCATCATGGCCTCCAACTCCTTTATTATTGTATCTCTACTTCAACTCCTTTATTTATATATCTATATTTTTCGCTCCATAAGATGCACCTGACCATAAGACACACCCTAGATTTAGAGGAGGAAAAAAGAAAAAAAACATTTTGAACCAAATTATCCCTGCCAGGCTCTGCAACCAACCCCACACTCCTTGCCAGGCTCTGCACCCTGTCCCCTCCCTGACAGGCTCTGTACCCTGTTCCCCCTCTGGTGGTCGTCGTAGGCTTGGACAGGGCAGGCCGGGACAGGGCACAGGGCAGGCAGGCCTAGTGGCAGGCAGGCAGGCCTAGTAGCCTAGTGACAGGCAGGCCTGCAGGTCCCAAACCCTCCATATACCATCCCAGTACCTTAAATCATCCCCCATACCCCTAGTACCTTAAATCATCCCCCACGTACCCTCCCAGTACCTTAAATCATCCCCCATGCCCCCACATAGCTCCCCAGTACCTTAAATCATCCCCCATACCCTTTTAAACACCCACTGGACCTTTTAAATCATATGAGTCCTGCGAGAAATGATGCCACCCTTCAGAAATCAGCGGCGAGCCCAAGTGGGAGCGCGTAACGCTTGCTCCTCACATCCGCGCTCCTGACCTGAGTAGGAGAGCCGTCTAGCGAGGGAGGGATACCACTGAACCACCAGGCTATTTAAAAAAGGTATGAACGATGACAACGGCAGCGGCGACTCTGGGGGGTTGTTTTGGAAAAGGTGCAGCAGCAGTGCTGAGAGGCAGAGGGGAGGGGTGTTTTGAAAAGGTGCGGTGGAAGGATGTTTTACAATGCTAAGGGAGGGGGGGGTACAAATTTTATATCTTTGCTACATAAGACGTACCGGGATTTCCACCCACTTTTGGGTGGAAGAAAAGTGTGTCTTATGGAGGTCTTAAATGCGGTAGGTGTTGTACTACATGCAAGGAGTGGCTTCTTGGGATTTTGGTATAATTTATGTTTATCATTTTTGGTCAGCTATTATGGATTTGGTATTTGTGTTCTTTAAATTTAGGAATTATAATATTTGTATGACCAAGGGCTGCTGCGTGAGCGGACTGCTGGGCACGATGGACCACTGGTCTGACCCAACAGCGGCAATTCTTATGTTCTTAACTCTATTAGGAGTCAGAGTTGGAGTCGACACATTTTCATCTCCTATTCCAGTAATCTAAACATTGCTTCCAACTCCACAGCCCAGGTTTTCCTTTCCACCACCTTCCTCAGGAGGGCATTCCAGGCATCCACCACCTTCTCCATGAAAAATAATTTCCTAATATTATTCATAAGTCTACCACCCTGCAATCTTTTGTTTTACCATTTTTCCTTCTTTGGAAAAGATTTGGTTCTATATTAATACCTTTCAAGTATTTAAATGTTTGTATCATATATCTTCTGTCCCTCCAGTCTTTTTCCATATGTCTTTTGGCGCAAACCCCCTACCATTTTCATCACCTTCCTCTGGACCACTTCAAGTCTTCTTATATCCTTCACCAGATAGGACCTCCAAACTGAACACAATACTCTAAACTCCCCTTTTACAAAACCGCAGAAGCAGTTTTTAGCATAGGCCAGCATGCTGAATGCTCTGCGCTGCTCCCAATGCTCATAGGAACTCTATCCCCCTCTTTTACTAAGGTGCACTAACCGATTAGTACGCGCTAATCAAATTAGCACATGCTAAATGCTAACACAACAGCGTGTAGCGTGCGCTAATCAGTTAGCGCACCTTAGTAAAAAAAAGGGCCTATGAGTTTCAGGAGCAGTACAGAGCATTCAGAGCACCAGCCTGCACTAAAAGCACTTCCGCAGTTTTGTTAAAGGAGGGTAAGTGTGACCCCCCTAGCGACCTGTACAGGGCATTAACACCACCGCATGTCTTTAAACAGTCCAGCATCCTTGTGGCTACAGCCACCACTTTGTCACACTGTTTCATCGCCTTCAAGACACTATTACCCCAAGGTCCCTCTCCTCTTCCATTCATATCAGCCTCTCACCTTCCAGCACATATGTCTCCCTTGGATTCCTACACCCCAAATGCATCACTCTGCACTTCTTTGCATTGAATTTTAGTTGTCATACCTTAGACTATTCTTCTAACTTTTGCAGATAATTTTTCATGTTTTCCACTCCCTCCAGGGTGTCCACTCTGTTACAAATCTTGGTATCATCTGCAAAATGGCAAACCTTATCTAACCCTTCAGTGATGTTGCTCACAAACATATTGAACAGAATCGTCCCCAGCACCTATCCTTGAGGCACTCTACTTCTCACCTTTCCTTCCTCCAAGCAAATTTCATTAACCACCACCTTCTGGCATCTGTCTGTCAATCAGTTTCTAATCCAGTTCACCACTTTGGGTCCCAATTTCAGCCCATCAAGTTTATTCAAGAGCCTCCTATGGGAAGGTTTTGCTAAAATATAAGTAAATTTCATCTAGCGAATGTCCTCGCTCTAATTCTCTGGTTATCCCAGTCAAAGAATTTGATCATATTCGTTTGGCACAATTTACATTTAGAAAAAGCATATTGCCTTAGATCTTATAACCCTTTAGACTCTAGGAAATTCACTATCCTTTCCTTCAGCATCACTTCCATTATCTTTCCAGTAACTGAAGTGAGGCTTACTGGCCTGTAGTTTTCCGCTTCATCTCTGTGACCACTTTTGTGAAGATGGACCATATCTGCTCTTCTCCAATCCTACAGAACCTCTCTGGTCTTCGAGGATTTATTGAACAAATCTTTAAGACCTGCCAGAACCTCTATGAGCTCCCTCAGTATCCTGGGACGGATCCTATCCAGTCCCATGGCTATGTCCACCTTCAATTTTTCAAGTTATCCATAATTCTCACATGTAACTTTGCCAGCCAATAGCATCTTTGTTCAGAAGAGGCATGGTGGAAGCAACTTCAGTAGAAAGGGGAGTTATTAGGCTTCTTTAAGATGCTGCCCAGAAACATTAGGCCATGATTTAGAGGCCCAATGTTCCTGGCAGGCTTGAAAAATGCAGCTTGCAAAAACGAATCATAAATTGCATTCTTCAAGTACCATGAGTCAGTAAACTGCGGGTTGTTGACCCTTGTGGTAAATTAAGCATATCTTTATCACACCTTAAATGACTACCTCTCTTAATATCCTAGCCATTTTAAAGCTTGTCAAGGTTTCAGGTCTTGATATGCTTTGGAAACTGCCACAAGCTTGCTAATGCCACTTTTGTCTTCACTAGTAAACTTTAGACCTCTGTGAGGCTGTTTTGATTACAGGCCATTTGTAGGTGAGGTATGTAGGGCCCCTGGGACAGAGACCTATTATCCATAAGCATAATTAACACCAGAGATTGAAGATGTATCAAGTTCAGTCCTATAAGACCACTGCAAACAGTTTTAGATTTCTGGCCTAATTCTGCAGCAACATAGCATGGAAGACGTTATTAAGATAAGAGATGCAAAGACTATCCATCTTGTCCCTGTCATACAGGTACAGAGGGCTGTGTCAGCATAGCTGGTTCTGCATTTGGCAGATGATCAAGTTTGTGAATCAGCTGCAGCAGCACAAATACATTCAGCAAGAGGTTCAGTACTGAAATAAAATTATTATTTTGACAGCATTGCATACCAACCAGAGAAAAACTAACATAAGGAGTCTATTTGATGTTCTAGCTGTTCCAATTTTAATGATATATGATTCTAAAAGAACACACATAGAAATGCCTTGGTAATTTGCAGGGAAGTAAATCTCATGTAAAATCACTTTTACAAAGCTGTGGTAGATAGTGGCCTCAACACATTCTTACATGGGTCTCTACCTCTTGCTAAGGTCATTTTTACCACCAACGGAAAATTACCAGTTTTACATTTTCCAAATTAATGGTCACACGCTAATGTTGCCTTTAGCATGGGCCCTTACCACTACCTATTTTGTAGACAGTAAGAGTCATATTCTATATATAAGGTCTGTTCAAAAAGTTCCAGGACTGATTTTATAAACATTTATTAAACAATCTTACAACTTATTCCATTGGGTCCTTTCAAAGAACTCCCTTTCCCTACGTATGCACTTTTCCCAACGTCGTTTCCACTTCTGGAAACAGTCCTTAAACGCATCTTCAGGAATCATCCAAAGTTGCTGCGTCAAATTTTGCTTTATGTCTTCAATGGTGTTGAATCGCTTTCTTTTCAGTGTGGATTTAAGTTTAGGAAACAAGAAGCAAGCAGGGGCCAAGTCAAGAGAGTAAGGTGGCTGGGGAAGAACCATCATTGTGTTTTTTTGTGTGCAAAATTTGCAAATTTTGATGCATTAAAAACACCTTTCATGATTCATAACATGTTTCCCATAAGCCACTTTCAACATTTCATAAGTTTCTGTAACGGTCTTACCCAACTTAAAACAGAACTTCACGCTCATTGAGGTCGCACATAATGAAAAATAGTCAATCATGAAAACACATTTTCACAAAAACTGCTGCAGCTCAGAGATGAAAACAGATATCAACAAATGAAAACGAGGAGGTTACTTATGCGGTTTCAAGCTACTCAACGCTACCTAGCATGTCTCAAAAGAACTTCCTGTTAGTGCACAATTCAAACTGTCCTGGAACTTTTTGAACAGCCGTCGTATGGCACCGAAATATCAGCACCGACTAGAACGATGCTTATCATGATTCTACAAAGTGTGCGTTCCTTTTATAGAATTGCACTTAGCGCCTGTGTACGCAGATATTGTGTATTCTATAACAATGCACATAGCTTTTAAGAATGTCCCCAATCTGCCCCAATCCAAACCTGGCCATGCCTCCTTTTCAAAATTGTACACTGCAACAGGTACACACGCTTTTTAAAGAATTATGCTTTCCGAGTTTTATGCATAACTTTTAATTAGCCCAATTAGACCAATTCCAAGATGTTAATTGCCAATTATTGGCACTGATTAAGACAATTAATCAATGAATGTGTGCCTGTACATCAGCTATGGACTGGAGAAGGGCAGATGTAGTCTCTCTCCACGAAAGTGGAAGTAAGGAAGAAGTAGGGAATTACAGGTCAGTAAGTCTGAATTCTATGGTAAGCAAATTAATGGAAACACATTTAAAGCAGAGAATAGTGAAGTTTCTAGAATCCAGTGGATTAGAGGACTGGAGGCAACATGGATTCACTAGTTAGATCTTGTCAGACAAATCTGATTAATTTCTTTGAGAAGAGAACTGGATAGAGGCAGTGCACTAGATGTGGTGTATTTATATTTTAGCAAAGCCTTTGACAGTGTTCCACACAGCAATCTAATAAACAAACTGAGTGCCCTCAAGATGGGTTCCAAAATGAAAGGCTGGGTCAAGAACTGGTTGAGTGAAAGGCTGTCAGGTAAGATTTGCCTCTTTGCGGATGATTCCAAACTCTGCAATAGAGTAGACACCCAGAATGGTGTGAATAACATGAAGAAAGACCTGGCAAAGCTTGAAGAATGGTCTGAAATTTAGCAGCTAAGATTTAATGCTACGAAATGCAAGGTCATGTATTTGGGCTGCAAAAACCCAAGGGAATGGTACAGGATGAAGGATTTATGTGTATGACAGAAGAGCGGGACTTGGATGTGATTGTATGTGATCTTAAAGTGGTCAAACAAATTAAAAAGGTGATGGTGAAAGCTAGAAGCATGCTAGGGTGCATAGGTAGGAAAAAGGAGGTATTGATGCCCCTGTATAAGACTCTGGTGAGACCTCATTTAGAATATAGTGTATAATTATGGAGACCACATCTTCAAAAAGATATAAAAAGGATGGAGTCGGTCCAGAGGAAGGCTACTAAAATGGTGCATGGTCTTTGTGATAATGCGTATGGGGACAGACTTAAAGATCTCAATAAGTATACTTTGGAGGAAAGGCAGGAGAGGGGGGATATGATAGAGCAGGGGTAAAGTGTCATAATGAGGTAGTTCTCCGAAGAAGACATGATCATGCACACTCATTACTTGGTCTCCTGAATTCTCAATCTGATCCCTCCCTAGGTTTGTCAATAAGACATCTAAATTACAAAAAATGATTTTTCAATACTCATTCAATTTTTTCTCTACAGGTTGGTTATATACTGCAGAGTTTTGACAGCCATAAGAACAGCTGCCTTATAATAGCGCCACAAACTAGGAAGGTTCATACCTCCATCTGCCCTTCAAACTTAAAGCCTTTTAAAGCTGAGTTCTGGGTACACCCTCCCCAGATGGTATGCTGGACCATAAGAACATACCTAAGTAGTCTCCAAACTCTAGGGTGCGATAGATGAGCCTTCACTTAACAATGAAGATGCAAAAGAGGCATCCTCCGGTGCTGCTCTGTCCACCCTGTAGAATTTGGTGACAGTATGAAGGGAGGACCAGGTTGCTGATCTACAAATCTCCTCGGGTGGAATTGCCTGAGCTTCCGCCCAAGAGGAGGCCATTCCTATTGTCAAATAAGCCTTTCAACGAGACAGGCAGCTGCTTGCCTCAACTGATGTATGCAGAAGATATCACTCTATGAATCAATCTAGAGATGGTGGCCATGGAAGCGGGTCCCACATGATTGGATAACACAAAAAAATGATCCGAGAGACAAAACTCAGTAGTCACCTCAAGGTAATGCAAGAGAACTCTCTGGACATCCAAAACCTTTAAGGCCTTGTATTTCTTCCTGGAACACGTAGGATGAAATGCTGGCAGTCTAACCTTTTGGTTAACATGAAATGCCGAGACATACCGCTATGACATATGACTGCTATGAAATATACTGCTGTGACAAATGTAATAAGGAGGAGCCATGCAGATGATAACACTTAAATGGAAGAACTATGATCGACTTAACTTTCCTTTCTGGTGGGCAAATTTATGCTCCAGTTACAAATATAATAAAATGAATGCTGAAATTTTGGGGCATAGTAATGTATTTAACTTGGTGTGGGGCCCATTGGCATCTTTTATTGCTTCTATATAGTAGTCATTTCTCTTTAATTTTTGTCTGATTTCCTTACACATCCAAGGTGGGAATGTGGTATTATTTTAAATAAGAGTGGTTATTGAAAGAATAATTGCATTTATATTATTGATTAAGTAAAGGGATGGAGGGAAAATATTACTTTCAAATATTTGTAAGTTCATAGTGCTTTCTTGATTTGTTACATGTTCAGATTAATATATATTGCACTGTTACTAGTTGAAAATCAATAAACATTTTTTTAAAACAATGTAATAAAGAGGAAACCATACGCAAGGTCATTCCCGCTTCCATGATCCTGGAGAATGGCTCACTGCATGACAGTGCCTGCTATTCTGAGCCTCTGCTGGCAGATGTAATTGTAACCAAGAAGATGCTTTGACTGATAGATCCATAAGGAAGTCCTGCTGAGTCCTTCTAGGACTATATTAAGATTTCAGTATGGAAACGGATCTCAAATCGGCATTAGTCTCAGGGCAGCTTTCAAGAACCTCACTTTGTCCAGATGGGCCGCTAGTGAAGCTCTCTTCTCTTGGTCCCAGAAATATGAGCCCTGCTACTTGAACTTTAAAGGTTGCTACTGCCAATACCTTGTCAAGGCCCCCTTGGAGGAATTTCAGTACCAACGAGATTGGGGCTTTGCCCGATTCTTACTTTTCTCTGCTGCAACAGCGCTGAAATGGCTTCCATGCCTTAGCATACACTGAAACCACTGTTGACTTTTTGGCTCTATAAAGAGTAGCAATGACTACTTCTGAATATCCTTTCTGGACTAGCGCTTCATGCTCAACTGCTATGTCGTAAGACCAAAGCATCCTAGTTCTTCTAGGACAATCAGCCCCTGTGAAAGCAAGTCTGAGTGCACCTGGAATCTGAGACTTTGCTCCTTTCGCAGGCATATGAGATCCATACCATGGGCTCCTGGGCCAATTTGGTGCTACAAGAAATACTATTTCCAGGCACCAGGCCTATCATGGGCCAGGGTGGGAACACATGCAGAAGCCTGGTCTCTGGCCATGGTTGAACCAGGGTGTCTAGCACTTCTGGGTTTGTATTTTTGGCTGAAGAACCAAGTCACATTTTTGTTCTTTACAGTCACCATGAGGTCAAAAATCAGACAACCCCATCATCTCACAATGACCTGGAGCCTGGAATGCTTTCAGGCACAATGACTACTCTCCTGAGTCTAACATCTGTCTGTGAGATAATCCACTTGAATATTGTCCACCCCAGCCATATGTGTCACAGAGATTGCCTGCAGGAGTGCTTCTGTCCAAAAGAACAATTCTTTGGCCTCCTGTAGGAGTGGAGTATTCCTAGTCTCTCTGTCTTTTGACCCAGGTGACAGCAGTTGCATTGTCAGAGAAGAATCTGACTGTTTTGCCCTCCAGAAAAGACTGCAGTCTTTGTAATGCCAGACAAATGGCTTGCAGTTCCAGCCTGTTGATAGACCATTTCCACTGAGATGGAGTCCATTGTCTTTGAACTGGGTAACTGTTGTAATCAGCTCCCCAGCCAAACAGGCTGGTATCCATTGTTAGGATGACCAAGGAATTGATCCGGAGTGGGATTCTCTTCACTAGATACTGTGAGCGGAGTCTGTGAGACTCATTTTGCTTTTGGCTGCTGCTGTCTAATGGAGTGGAACTTGCAGGTAGTCTCTCTGAGGCAACAATGCATTCTGTAGTGGGGATGTGTGCACCTTCACCCAGAGCCCCACCTCTATCATGATCACAATCGACCCAAGGATTTGAAGGTAATTCCATGCAGTAGGCACTGGCTTGGCCAACAGGTATGTAATTTGACCGCAATGCTTGTTTGCATGCTTCTGGAAGAAAGACAGCCTTCTGCTGTGTTGAATAAGACCCCAGGATATTCCAGAGACTGTGCCAGAACTAGATGGCTCTTTCAAAAGTTCACAATCCAGCGCTTTGTCAGGGGGTGGGGGGGGAGGGTTTTTTTTTATTGGCCAGATATTTTGCATGTGTAATACACGCAAAATATCTGGCCCATAAGAAAAAAAAAGAAAAAACGTCAACAGAAGCCCTGACATCAGTGACAGGAAGCTGCTTCTTCTGTCACTACTGTCAGGGCTCTGCCCCGACTCAATCGCTCACTGAGTGATTGAGTTGGGGAGTTTGCATGCAAATGATTTGCACCTCCATGCAAAAAAGATAGTGAATCAATCGCTGTTTCAACGGCCAAGAATCGGCCAACAGCGATTTAACCACTATCTTTAGTGAATCTGGGCCTTAGATCTGTGGATACCCTTGGCATACTGTACCTTCCACAGAGTTTTATTTGCAACTGTGTCACCTCTTATCTATCTGCCTAGCAAGGAGATCATCAAGCTGAGAGATCATCTTATGATATCTGAAACCCCCTTGTAGTAACACTTCAAAAGGTGTATTCTTTATAGACAGCCATGTAAAGCACAGGTCCTCAAATCCAGTCCTCAGGGTCTTCAAGCAAGCCTGGTGTTCAGGATTTCCACAATGAATATGTATGAGATCTATCTGCATTCATCACTTCCACTGCATGCAAACAGATCTTGTACATAAATATTGTGGATATCCTGAAAGCCAGACACTGGTATAGTGAGGGTGGGAGGCACCTAGGGTGGTGGCACCCCCCCTCCCCGTTCCTTCTCTACCCACACTCCAACGCATGTGCCCCTTACCTTCCCCTGTACCTGTTTAGCTTCCCTGGCATGATCAGCATCTCCAACTTGCTGCCCGTGCCAGCATCGGCTTTCCCTCCGACATCACTTCCTAGTCACTGGACCTGGACGTAACATCAGAGAGGATCACCGAGGCTGGCACAAGCAACTGGTTGGAGCCACTTCTCACACCGATGAAAAGCCAGAGGTGTGGATGGGAGGGAAGTGATAGTGCACATGTGGTGGGGGAGGAGTGGGAAGGAGCGGGGGAGGGGAGAGGAGGAGAGGTGCCAGTGCCCCCACCAAGATGGCGCCCGGGGTGGTACACCCCCCCACCCCACCCCCCATTACTATGCCACTGAAGCCAGGCTAGGTTGTTGACCTCGAGGACAGGATTTGAGGACATGTGCCTTACATGGCTATCTACGAGGAATACACCTCTTGAAGTGTTACTGCAAGGGTAGTCAAGACATCTTAAGATGATCTCCCAGCTTTCTGGTCTCTTTGCTATGCAGATAGATAGTAAGTCTAATTTTATCAAAAACTGGGAAAGAGATCCAGAGTGAACACTTTCTGAGGAGGATTGGTCAAACATCTACACTAATACTTCTCCTTCCGTATTCATGGTTTCAGTAATCGTAGTTTTGATTATTCGCGGTTTTTAAGTTTACTGGCTCTTACCCCAAAATTACATCAGTTTGCATAGAGAAATCACTGATTACAAGCATTTATAGAGAAAATCACTGATTCCTAGCACTTTCTTCACCGTGTTTTGCCTCTCCTTCAGGAACAGGCCAGGTCTCCCACCACGTTATTCGTGGTTTCACCATATTCACAATGGTTCTTAATAGAAATTAGCGAACAACATATGAAAAAGTTATTCACGGTTTTTCTGCATTTGCGAGTCTGTTAATTCCCTATCACAGCGAATACGGAGGGAGAAGTGTATTGTTTATTCATATTTGCTAAATCCACTTTTATCACTACAGCCAGTCAAAGTGGAGTACAATAAAAAAATAATAATAATAAAAGAAAGGAGCACCATCAATACACAGGAGAAATTAACATTCAATCAAAGACAATACACACTCTTACCTAGCTAATAATCCATCAGACTATGTGTCCCAAACATAGGGGTGTCTCCGGAAGGGACTGAAACAGTGATCAGGTAGAATTCAGGGAAAACCATTTGAATGCTAGATTAAAGAAATAACTCCTGATTTCTATTTTAAATTGTTGAAAGGAGGTTCCAGGTTTAAGGAAACTGAAAAGAGCATTCCACAAAAAAAAGGGGCTGAAAAATATAAAAAATAAAATTTACGGGTCAATTCCCAATACAATTTTTTACGATTTGGAAGAACAAGTCTGTGGTCATTAAGGCATAAGCAGGAGTATATGAAATAGTGAGTGAAGCAAGACAACAATAAGCTTTAAATGTAAGTGATATGATTTTAAACTTTATACAGCACTCAATGGGCAACCGGTGGAGTTTAATCTGTAGGGGAGAAGTATGGTCAAGCCTGTGAGCATGACACAGAATCCTGGCTACGGCGTTTTGCACAGTCTGCAAATGTCTCTGTTTCAACTAACCTTGTAGAAAATGGTGTGAAATCTTTATATAAGTGGCACTTTTCTCCTTCCCAATCTGTTCACTTTTACCCTTCCTTGGAGAATTCTTGCTAGAGGGGATGTGGCTCTGCGGGCACTTATTTACATATTTGGTATAACTGCCCCTTGGTCTATAAACTTGGAGATTCTGTGCCATTAGAAACAACAGAAGAGGTAACTAAAAAATGGAAATCTAAGCCACACCCTTTTTTTTTTTTTTTTTACAAAAGATGCACACAGCATAGACTATTTAAATAAACCGTCTGCTATTCGTCATGACAGATGAATAATTTTGATAAGATATGGACACCCTTTTTGACTTGGCATCAGAAACTGAAAATTTAAGTCTATAAGATGTGTGTGTGTATGGGGGGAAGCGGGATTTCCTTCCACTTCTTTATTGCATCTGCTTTATATTATTATGCATTCTGCTGTACAGTATATTGTTACTTTTTCTGCTAACAAGCTGTGATACGATTACTATTAATACTATTATTATTTCTATAGCACACAGCGCTGCACAGACTCACAGAGAAGAAAACAGTCCCTGCTCGAAAGAGCTTACAATCTAAACAGGCAAGACAGACAAACAAGATAGCATGGATACAGTTAAAGGAATGGTTAATCAGCTGGCTGGGTTGGAGGGCAGAGGGGAGCACAGGATAATTAAGCCATTGTGACATCACTGATGAGGTTGGCTCTTATTGGTGGAATGAGGCATTATGACATCACCATCTCAGCTCTGCTTCCCAAAGACAAACAGGATATCATGGATACAGTTAAAGGGAATGATTAATCAGCAGGCTGGGTTGGAGGGCAGAGGAGTAGGGTTAAGGATTGATGGATTAATGATGTTATTTGTTAAGCAGATTTGCCTCAATGCTTAATATTTTTGTCTCCTTTTTATAGAACATCTTTTAGGGTTGGGGAAGTTAGGATGTGTTTGTGTATTATTGACATTCTTAGATGTATTTTGTCTTTATTGAATTTAACAAAAATACAGTGTTACAAATAAATACACATGAATTTCCTTTTTTTTTTTTTTTTTTTGCAAAATCCAGAGAGTGAAAATTCCCCCCTCAAAATGTGATATGAGAAAAACAGACGAATGGCACTGTAAGTAAGGATAATGCACTCTGTGTACAGAGCCCATTAATTAACCCCCGCTTTTACTATGGTGTGCTAAACGCTAACGCATCCATAGACTAACAAGTACGCATTAGCGTTTAGCACATGCTAAGTTGATTAGCGCACCTTAGTAAAAGAGGGCCTAAATTGAAAGCATAATGAAACAAAAACACAAAATTATTGTCCCTTCCATTGTCAAATTTCTAAACGCATACAATGTTTTTAGAAGCAACAAGATTCATTACAGAATCCACTGGGCAAAACTAAATTGTATCCCGATATCTGTACCGTCTCCTCTATATTTCGGCAGAGCACGGGATCTACTATGGAGCAACTTCAAAGGCATTATCATTCTACAGGGAGCCTGGTAACACCTGAAACCATTCCATAAATCTGAAAACATAGCACTGCAAGCCAGAAAGAAAGCAATTTTATTAAACTCTGTTCATTGCCATTTTCCTTTGTTCTGCTAGATGGACTACCGTATTTTCGCGGATATAACGCGCACCGTTGTAAAACGCGCACAGGGGTATAGCGCGCAGAAATCACGATGATATGTACAAAAACTTTTCTATACCGCGCTCAGGCATATAACGCGCATGCTGCCCGACTCTCCTCTGGCCACCCCGACTCTCCTTTCGCTCTCCCCGACTCTCCTCTGGCCACCCCGATTCTCCTTTCGCCCTCCCCGACTCTCATCTGGTTGCCCCGACTCTCCTCTGGTTGCCCCGACTCACCATTCACCCGCCCTGACTTTCGGTGCACTGCCCCGCCTCTCCGTGCCTGTCCCCCTTGAAGTCCTGTCCCCCCTTGAAGGTCTGCCTGTCCCCCCTTGAAGGTCTGCCTGTCCCCCTTGAAGTCCTGTCCCCATCCTGAAAGCCTGATGCCCCCCCTCGACGTCCGATTCTTCTCCCCCCTCGGCAGGACCACTCGCACCCCCACCCCGAAGGACCGCCGACTCCCCGACAATATTGGGCCAGGAGGGAGCCCAAATCCTCCTGGCCACGGCGACCCCCTAACCCCACCCCGCACTACATTACGGGCAGGAGGGATCCCAGGCCCTCCTGCCCTCGACGCAAACCCCTCCCCCCAACGACCGCCCCCCCCCAAGAACCTCCGCCCGTCCCCCAGCCGACCCGCGACCCCCCTGGCCGACCCCCACGACACCCCCACCCGCCTTCCCCGTACTTTGTGTAGTTGGGCCAGAAGGGAGCCCAAACCCTCCTGGCCACGGCGACCCCCTAACCCCACCCCGCACTACATTACGGGCAGGAGGGATCCCAGGCCCTCCTGCCCTCGACGCAAACCCCCCTCCCTCCAACGACCGCCCCCCCCTCAAGAACCTCCGACCGACCCGCGACCCCCCTGGCCGACCCCCCCACCCCCCTTCCCCGTACCTTTGGAAGTTGGCCGGACAGACGGGAGCCAAACCCGCCTGTCCGGCAGGCAGCCAACGAAGGAATGAGGCCGGATTGGCCCATCCGTCCTAAAGCTCCGCCTACTGGTGGGGCCTAAGGCGCGTGGGCCAATCAGAATAGGCCCTGGAGCCTTAGGTCCCACCTGGGGGCGCGGCCTGAGGCACATGGGCCAAACCCGACCATGTGTCTCAGGCCGCGCCCCCAGGTGGGACCTAAGGCTCCAGGGCCTATTCTGATTGGCCCACGCGCCTTAGGCCCCACCAGTAGGCGGAGCTTTAGGACGGATGGGCCAATCCGGCCTCATTCCTTCGTTGGCTGCCTGCCGGACAGGCGGGTTTGGCTCCCGTCTGTCCGGCCAACTTCCAAAGGTACGGGGAAGGGGGGTGGGGGGGTCGGCCAGGGGGGTCGCGGGTCGGTCGGAGGTTCTTGAGGGGGGGGCGGTCGTTGGAGGGAGGGGGGTTTGCGTCGAGGGCAGGAGGGCCTGGGATCCCTCCTGCCCGTAATGTAGTGCGGGGTGGGGTTAGGGGGTCGCCGTGGCCAGGAGGGTTTGGGCTCCCTTCTGGCCCAACTACACAAAGTACGGGGAAGGCGGGTGGGGGTGTCGTGGGGGTCGGCCAGGGGGGTCGCGGGTCGGCTGGGGGACGGGCGGAGGTTCTTGGTGGGGGGGCGGTCGTTGGGGGGAGGGGGTTTGCGTCGAGGGCAGGAGGGCCTGGGATCCCTCCTGCCCGTAATGTAGTGCGGGGTGGGGTTAGGGGGTCGCCGTGGCCAGGAGGGTTTGGGCTCCCTCCTGGCCCGATATTGTTGGGGAGTCGGCGGTCCTTCGGGGTGAGGGTGCGAGTGGTCCTGCCGGGGGGGGGGGGATGTATCGGACGTCGGGGAGTCGGCCGGGCAAGAGGGCTTGGGCTCCCTCTTGCTCCGATCGTGGATGCGGGTGCGGGTGGGAGCGCGTGCGAGCGGTCGTTCGGGGTGGGGGTGCGAGCGGTCCTGCTGGGGGGGTGAATCGGGCGTCGGGCGGGGTGGGAACTATGTTTAAAAACTTTTGTATACCGCGCTCAGGCATATAACGCGCGAGGGGTATGCGCGGTACGTAAAATCACGTATAACGCGCGCGTTATATCCGCGAAAATACGGTATTTAGGTAGTTCACATTTCAAAGCTGAAAGTACTTTGTATATAAGCAAGAAACACTTGATAACTATAAAACAGTGTGGGACTGATTTAATAAAGGATTTTCCCAGAGGCACAACATGGAAAAGAACCTTTTATTAATCAGGCCTTATTTCTGAAAAGCTTAACAAGATAATATAGTGTAAGTTTAGCATAAGATTATTATCAAACAGTTTGGTGTCTCAATATTTATTCTAATATCAGTGTTTGTCAAGTGTAGAAACTAATTTATGTTGTTTGTTATTTTATAATTTGATCATCTCTATGGCCCTATGCAAGAGGTATATCCAAAATCTTATACTTTACTACAGGGCTCGAATTCAGCTGTATTATGAAATGAGGTTTTAAATTCAAATATTGCCACTTGAAATTCTGTTGCCTGCAGACTGGGAATATACACAAATACATAAGGACGACACTGTAGCTCCAGCTCTAACCAGTCCAACAGTTTGCCAGGCAGAGAGAGGCCTGAGTGACACAGCACATGTATAAAGAATGACAGCACACAGGCCTGAGGAGCAGGGACATTGAAGAGGGCTAGCTTCTGAAATGGTGTGTATGGAGACTCAGTGGTGCTGACCTGCTAAGTCTCCCACTTTCAGCAGGAAAATTCAAATTTGTGGGTCATCTCCAGCTGGGATTTCCCGCTGAATGGACTTTCCTTCTCACAGCAGTAGGAGATGTCTTCCTAAAACATCACCTCCTGCAACTGTTGGTCCTGCGGCAGCAGAAAATGACATTTTAGGAAGGACTCTCTTCCTATTGCTGGAAGGAGAGAGTACTGCTGGTTCCGATGTGGATGGACAGAGTTGTAGGTGGCGCTTGGAAGAGTTGTGAGCAGGACTTGGAAAAGTTGTGGGTAGAGTTGGGTGGGACTGGACAGAGTGGGACAGGATGGGTTGAACTCTAAAACTCCTGCTTAAGCGGTCATCCCCCTTGGCAGCTCTGATGGTATGTCAGTATGATTTGAGACAATGCACTAAAGCAGTGGTCTTCACTGCAAGGCCTGCAACCTAACAACAGCCTGTGGAGACTTTCTGGGCAGCCCACACTGCATTCTGGGGTTCCATGCCCTCCCCCCTTACAGAATCCAACATTTCTCCTCCCCGACAGCTACTCTTCCACTCTTCAGGCCGCCAGCAGCATGAGAAAACACTTTGCCTTCGGCAGCTCATAATCTTTCCCTCTGCTACTGCTTCCTGTCTCTGCATAGGCAGGAAGAACTAGCAGAGGGAAAGCTTCTGAGACACTAAAGGCAGTATATTTATTTTACTCATACTGCTGGCGGACAAATGAGTGCAAGAGCAGCTGTCAAGAAGGAGAAGGGTGAGGAACTACTGAATTCCATGGGGGGAACAATGTGTGTGTGTGGGGTTACAAAAGAGATGCTGAACCACAAGAATGGGGAAAAGAAAAAAGAAAGAGATGTCATACCTCCTGGGGAGGGAAGGGGAGGATAGAGATTCCAGACCATGGTAGGGAGGAGGAGGACAGAAGGGGAGATATCAGACCACAAAAGGGAAGGAGAGAAATATGTCAGACTACTGGGGGGAGGGAAGGAGAGAGAGATGCCAGTTCAGGAAAGGAAAAGAGGAGAGAGGGATAGATTTTAGACTAAGGTAGAGATGAAGAAGGAAGGAAAGAAGAAGAGAGAGATACCAGACAAAAAAAAGTGGGAAAGGGAAAGAGAGATGTTGGACTATTGGAGGGGGAGGAAAGGAGAGACAGATGGAAAGGAGGAGGAGGGAAGGGAAGGAGAGGAGACAGATATCAGACCACAGGAAGGGAAAAGGAGAGAGATGTCAGACTACTGGAGGGAGGAAGGAAGGAGAGAAAGAAGCCATACTAGGAAAGGGAAGGATGGGAGGGAGAGATTTCAGACTAAGATAGGGAGAAAGGGGGGAAGAGAAGGACAAAGAGATGCCAGGGCAGAAAGGGGGAGGATGGAAGGGAGAGAGAGGCCAGGCTGTGGGAAGGAAAGATGTAAGACCACCAGAGGAGAGAGAGGGAGGAGATGCTGTACAGGGATAAAGAAGAAGGGGAGAGAGAGAGAGGGAAGAGATGGTGTATAGCAATGGGTGCAGAATGGTATAGAAGAAGAAATGTTTCTTATGAATAGATGGGAATAGGGGAGAAGAAAGAGGGAGGAGATGATAGATGGGAAGGGAAGACATGGGAAAGTAGATAGATTTGAGAAGGAAGTAGAAAAATTAAAGTGTTGAATATTAAAAGTTAATGCCAAAGATGGATGTAGAAAACAAAACAAAAAATCACTCAATACTTGTAATATTCAGGTTATCAATGATAAAACACAAACACTTAGACCTCAAAAATATGCTCAGAGACACGAAGGCAAAAGGCTAGGGGCCAAAGCCCCAAGAAAAATTAACTCACCACCCAATCATTGCATATTTTGAAGCTCAGTGAATAACACGACTTATAGCTGTAGTCTAGCTTAAAAATTAATGGCTTGTGGTTTCAATTATTTCAAGCAGAACACTTAACTTAATCAAAGGTTCAGACGGGGCCCGTTTCGATCCTGCATCAGGAAACCAATTTGAATATTCAACACGTTCACTAAAGAGCAGTGATGTCTAAGGAAGTTAAAATTTCATTAAAAAAATGAGCCTACTCCACTAGTTTCTCCAAAACTCCAAGATGGATGTAGGGCAGAAAGTGAAGAAGAGAAAAGCAGCAAAAAGATAAGAAGGCCTTGGAAACATAGTTAAGAGCACAAACAGAAGGAAATGCAATCAGAGACTGGGAAAAGATGATTAGAAAAATAAAATAGGCAGAAAACAAAAGTAGGGAAAATGATTTTATTTCAATTTAGTGATTGAAATATGTCAGTTTTGAGAATTTACATCTTCTGTCTATATTTTGCATTTTTCAGGATGAAGTTAAGCAGTGATAGCCTCAGGACTAATCTAAGGAAATGATTTTTTACAGAAATGGTGGTAGATGCATGGAATACTCTCCCTGTAGAGATGGTGGAGACAACGACTGTATTTGAGTTCAAGAAAGCATGGGATAGGCATGTGGGATATCTTAGAGAGAGGAGGAGATAGTGATTGCTGTGATGAGCAGACTGGATGGGTCATTAGGCCTTTATCTGCTTTCATGTTTCTACTGCATGGCATCTTAAGGTTTTGTTTGCATATTTTAGGACTTGCTTGTGGTCCTGTATTTGCATAGGGTTTATCCGTGTTCTCCATGTGTGATCAAAGCCAGGTATTCTGGTAGAAATGAATGTCGTGAAGTGTTATTGATATCATGGCCCAAAGTAAGAACATATGTGCTGGTTCTCCTCATTCCTTTTGGACCCAAAATGGCCCTTGCTTAAAAATCAGGAAGACCACTGCTCTAGAAAGAATGGAGAACAATCCTAGGTTTATCCCACTACATGCAGAGACTTCTTTTTCTTGCTAAGAAAAGCAAGACTGTGAAAACCTGCATGCAAAGGGGTAAACTAAAGACTATCTCATCCTTGTTGGCCAACCTATATCCAGTTGACAATCCTAGATGCAGTGTGTGTGTGTGTTTCAGGAATAAGGACTGCACCATATAAGACTGAAGGAGCGAATGACCCCCCTCTCCATAAAAGATAAATCTCTCTTCCTTCTTCCCAGACTCCCAGATTCTCTTATCACAACCCTCTTATGCTACCATTTCCCATCAGACACTCCTATTCAACCTATAAATTGCTTCCCTCGGCACCTGCCTTGACAAACTAGGCCTGACCTTCTACAGCTAAGCAGACGACATCACCATCCTCCTTCCTTTTGACGAACCAGCTCCCTCCATGACAGACACGCTGCACAGAACACTAGAAACAGTAGCAACATGGATGAAAGAGCACAAACTGAAACTAAATCCTGACAAAACAAAATTCATCCTCCTCAAAAATAGCAAAACCCCCAAACTTAACAAACCTTGTAATAAACTATCACATACCCCATTCAACCCACTCTAAAACTTCTGGGTATGCTGATAGACAGAGGCTGTACCATGCAGCCACAAATCAACAAAACAATACAAAAATCATTCGCAGTCATGCAAAACCTAAGACAAGGTCCAGCTAGTGGTCCAATCCTTAGTCCTAGGTCTACTAGACTACTGCAACATCCTCTATCTCCCTTGCCCCGCAACCATGATAAAACAACTACAAAATACAGCTCTTAAGACTTATCTACTCACTGAGGAAATACGACCACATCACAGCAGTATACCTCGACTCACACTGGCTCCCATTACAAGCAAGAATACTCTTCAAATTCTACTGCCTACTATTCAAAGCCATAAATGGAGACAACCCATCCTACTGGAACAACCGACTAATTCAAACCACCACAACAAGACATAGGAGAACCCACACACCATTCACACACCCTCCAATCAAAACGTCAAATGAAAAAAAATGTACAATGACCTCCTAGCCACTCAAGCTGCAAAACTAGACCACCAACTCTCCAATTTACTGATCTCGTCCGCAGATTACAAAACCTTAAAAAAAAATAAAAACCCTGCTATTCAAAAACTACATAAAGGCAAACTAACACAACAAGATCCATCTCAAGCCCCATTTGCAATCCACTTCACCCTTTAGCACCTCTAAAAATGTCCAGACAACTCCTAATGTACTCCTAAATGTCCTGACAACTCATATGTAATCCGCCTTGAACCACAAGGTAATGGTGGAATAGAAATCACTAATGTAATGTAATCCCCTTCAGGTTCCCCTTCCCTACCAACAATATATACTCTGCCCACTCTTTCCCACTCAGGATTCCTCTACCCACCTTTTTTCTTCCTATGTCCTACCTCATCAAACATCTCCTTCACACTCTGCTCCCTGTATCCCCATCAAGGATCACACCCCTTCTCTCACATTAAACACCCTTTTTATCCCCTTCTATTTTTTTTTTTTTTTTTAAATCATGTTTATTGAGGTTAACCAGAGTAACACAGGGCATACAAAGAATACAAAGGCAAACAAAAGCAGTTGTGAACAATGCAAAACAATGCAATCATCATCACCAGCAGAAAACACAATAGTAATAATAGAGAAAACCCCCCCCCCATTATGAACGGATAATAACAATAACAACAAAAAGTATGAGGAGCCCACAGCCTCTATTCTTAATTGAGCCTTCTCTCTTCAGCTATTCCCAGGTGCCCCTTTCCTCATCATGCATATGTTGGTCTTTCTCAAGGTTCTCTCCTTCCCCTTAACCCTTATACTCTAGACAAGCTGTTTTCCCTCCCCAGTCACTGTTACAGGTTGCCATTGAGCTCTCCAACTAGAGGAAGAGCCTAGAAGAAACTCAGCAGGAAACTGCTTGATGCCTAAAAGGAAAGGATGAACGCACAGCACTTCTCTTAAAGATGCTTTTCCCCTCTCTGAATGTGCTTCCTCCATGTATTTCCATAGACCAGCAGGTTTAGTGTTTCTCCTGATTCTCTCTACCGCTAACCTTAACACAAATAGGAAATGCAGCAAGCTGACTGGCTTAAGTCCACAGCCAATATTATCTGCCTCATCCTGCTGTATCCAGCTGCACAGCAAGCTTGTTCTCCTTGTTTCACCACTGCCTGCTTCCTCTCCATGCTATAAAATAGGAATGTCCTGCAACCTCTACCCTTACACTCCCCTTTTCAGCCCAGGGGGTCAAGTAGCTTATAGCAACCTACATTACAGTGCCAAAATGTAAATATTTCATTGGAAATAATTTCATTTAGAAAATAAATGCTTTCCAACTTGCAAGTATCTAGATTTGCTCTTTTCCATTAATCTTTATCTCTCCCATCTTAGTTCTGTCTTCCTCTTTTTTTATTCCATTTCCTTAGCTCTTTAAATCTCTCCTCACATCTCACCCTTTGCAGCCATTCATTCTTTCAAGGCTCTTTCTTCTCTAAATTGTCTGCCTCTCTGTTTCTTTCCTTCCCAGCCTTTCTTCCCCTCTTGCTTTTCACCTCTCTTCTAGCATTCCTTGCATGGCACTAATGATAGGAGTTAAAATGGCCACACACATACACATAGCGATTATCAGAAACAGGAGTAGCAACAGGTGGGCAAAGAAGAAAGATCAATAGCCAAAATGACCAACATCAGATGAGAAGCAGCAGTAGAAAGCTACAGGAGTTGAAAGGTGAGAGGCAAACCAAAGCAGCCTGGTGCTGCCAGGGTAAGAAGTGGAGGCAGCATAACCCTGCTGTGGTAAAAAGATGAGCAGGCAACAGAGTGGAATTATATCAGCTGAAAGGTGAGAATAAAGGAACAAAAGCATTCCAGAACTGCAGCAACCATTACAAGAGTGGGAGCACCAGTAGCATTTGATAGTGGTGAGGAAGGGACTGGCGACTGGGCAACTCAGCAGAGAAAAGGTATTACTGTTTGGATTTAAAAAAATGAAAGATCTGTATAGTGTATGATTGTACATACTGCAGAAGATGCTATACTATGAATCATAATCCTAAAGTAGTTTTGAGCATCCTAAATTGCTTATTCTCAACAGAGTTGGAATTGGTCCAGTTGCACTCAAACATCTCACCTTCCTCCTCTTCATATTTTATTTGCCAGCTACTATAAAATTACAAAAAATAATAATAATAAAGAGCTACTGCAAATCACTTTAATCTTCATCTGTCACCGTCATTAACTCATTTTTGACTCCCTCTCATTTTCTATCAACCCTGCCCCGTGACTAGTACTAGTCTAACCAAATCCAGATCCTGATCAAATCCGACACTTGAGAAAAGTACAATAAGGATATGTTTGTGTCCCTTATGGTTTTAGGATTCCAAAAATAACATGTTCCTTAAGATACTCTATTGATTTAAAATCAAACTTTACTACACAAAGCTCTTAAGAGATTCCTGAAGTTGTGGCAGTGTTACTAAAGATATACAGACCACAGAGTTTTTAGATTTGAGAATCAATATTTGTTACATGTTCCAAATTATCATCATGCAAGATTGTGTGAAACCCGGGAACAGGTCTCAGTAGCAGCACCTAAACTGTGGAACGTACAGTATTACTGATGAAGTTATTAAAATTCACAAATCTTTCAGAGTTCAGGAAATATCTTTATTTCAAAATGCTTATAAAAACTAAGCCCAGTGGTATAACAAAGATATTTGTAATAACCTGAAGTAGTGACATGTTTTATGAAAGAGTAAATGTACATTTGGTAAGGACAAACACATCAGTAAAGGAAAAAAGATGATACTAATACAACTTGACCTCTCTGCTGCATTTGACCTAGTTGACCACACCATATTACTACAGATACTCGACGCCATAGGGATCTCTGGCAAAGTTTACAACTGGTTTCAAGGGTTCCTCAAATCAAGAACCTATAGGGTAAAATACAATGATATCAAATCAGAGCCATGGGCAAATCCCTGCGGAGTTCCACAAGGATCACCTCTCTCACCTACACTCTTCAACCTCTTTATCTCCTCCCTAGGAGCCACCTTAGATAACCTAAATGTCACATCCTTTAGCTACGCAGACGACATCACCATACTCCTCCCCTTCGACCCTTCAGAGCCCACCACCACCGCAAAACTGGAAACAACCCTAGATACAGTAGAAAAATGGATGATGGATCATAAACTAAAACTAAACTCAGAAAAAACAAAATTCCTCCTGCTCGAAAAAGCCAAATCTCCTACCATCACAGAACTGACAATCAAAAATACCAAATACCCAATACAACCCGAACTAAAACTACTAGGAGTCACCATAGACAGATGTTGCACAATGCAGTCCCAAATCAACAAGACGACCCAGAAAGCTTTCCTAACCATGAGAAACCTACGCAAAATCAGAAAATTCTTCAACCAAACACAATTCAGACTAGTCGTACAATCCCTAGTCTTAGGTCTGCTGGACTATTGCAACTCCCTATATCTTCCTTGTCCAGCCATTATGATAAAGCAACTCCAGACCATACAAAACACCGCCCTCAGACTGATCTACTCACTTAGAAAATATGATCACATAACAACCGCCTTCTTAGACTCCCACTGGCTACCCATACAAGCACGAATTCAATTCAAATTCCTTTGCCTATTATTCAAAGCAATACAAGGCTCTTCCCCATCCTACCTAAACAATCGCTTAAACCAGATCTCCACCACAAGACAAAGAAGAACCCCAAATCCTTTTGCCTTCCCTCCACTCAAAGGCACACAACGCAAGAAAATGTTTGACAACCTTCTGGCAACACAAGCAGCAAAACTCAACCATTCCATCTCCAACCTGCTGACAACATCGGACGACTTCAAAACATTCCGTAAAGAAATCAAAACCCTGCTTTTTAAAAAATTCATCCAAAAACCTTAAACCACTTCACCTACCTCCAGCCAAGTTCACCTACCTCCAGAAAATTCACCTACCTCGACTGAACTCATCTACCACCAGACAATCCTCCCCCAAATATCACACCTAATCACCCTTCATATAAACAGACCATAAAAAGATTGTAATCTTGCCTACTCTAACTGTGTTCCATTTCCATTTGCTAATATCACACTGCTAGGCACTGTTCAGTTTTCTATCCAACCCATAAGATCCCCAAGAAAAAAAAAAAAAAAAAAAAAATTTGTATCCTCACTGGAAAATGTCCAGTAAAATCCTCTGTAATGTGATCATCTCTGGAAATGTCCAGTCAAATCTTTTGTAATCCGCCTTGAACTGCAAGGTATAGGCGGAATAGAAATCCGTAATGTAATGTAATGTAATGACAACTCAGCATCAAGAATGCATGTGCATGTTATGCTATGAGTCTATCTTGTTGGGCAGACAGAATGAAATGCACGGGTCTTTATCTGCCATTGTCTACCACATTACTATCAGGCTCATTTTCAAAAGAGAAAAATGTCCAAGATGATATAAAGTGGCATTTGGATGTTAATGGTGCTCATTTTCTAAACAGAAAGATGTCTAAAAAACATGATATAAAGTGTCATTTGGATGTTTTAATCGTCAAAATGCCCAAGTGCTGATTTTCAAAATGGACTTTTTAGACATCTTGTAGGTCATTTTCCCTCTAGTGCGTCTAAATCTTAATGGATCATATTAAGAGGTATGTTTTGGGCAGGATTAGCGCAGCCTTAGGACATTGACATCTTGCAAGGATAATCAAACCTTTCTGAAGATGCCCAGGGCATCATTTAGAGACTCTCCACACTGCCCTAGTGGTCAATAAGCCCCCTCCCACTCCCCAAAGATGTGAAAGAAACAGTGCATACCATCCTCTATGACAGCTGCAGATATTATGGCAAATCCTAGTACAGCAGCAAGCAGGTATTTGGAGACCCGTATCTCACCCTACTGATTATATTTATGGTGGAAACCTGCTTAGTGCCATATAAGGGCTATTGGGATGATAGACAGGTGGGTATAGTAGGTTTGGGGGAAGATTTTGGAAGGTTCACCATACACTATAAGGGGGTTATGGTGAGATGGGTACCTGGTAACCTTTGTGTGAAGTTCACAGCAGTGCCCCCCAAGGCACCCCACTGCTCCAATTGGCATGACTGTGTAGCCAGTCCATTAAAATGCTGTCCCTTGCCACATCCAAATAGGCTTGTTTTAGAAATTTTGATTTTCAAAAATGGCCAAAAAGATAGACATCCTAAGGTTTCCAGAATGTCTAGACCAGAACATCTAGATGGGTCATTAAAAAAAAAAAAAAGATAGACATCTTACAGTTTAAAAAATGGTCATTTTTCCTGACCCAACTTTTAGATATCCTTGTGGAAACATTAAGGGCTCCTTTTACGAAGGCACGTTAGGGCCTTAACGTGCAGAATAGCACGTGCTAAATTGCAACACGTGCTAGCAGCTACCGCCTCCTTATGAGCAGGCAGTAGATTTTCAGCTAGCGCTAATCCGGTGTGTGCGCTAAAAGGCTTAGCGCACCTTCGTAAAAGGATCCCTAAAATTCAGACTTGGACATCCTATTAAAATGTTCCCGCCATGTTTGCTAAAACATCCAAATTGACATTTTTGAAACACATTTTTCAGATGGTTCTCTATGCCGTTTGTCTGCAGTGCATTTAAATCTCAAGGGGGCATGTTGAATGTGTGTTTTGAGAGGGATTAGAGTGGACTTCTGATTTGGATGCTTTTCTGCAATAATTAAATATTGCAGAAAACATCCAGGGCAAAACTTGGATGCTTGAGACCAGGCCTGTTTTAATACTTAATACATGCCAAAAAGGTGTCCAAAATGACCATATGTTTCCAATTTTATTCTAATTTGATATACTGTTTATAATAGCTTTCTAAGTAGTGTACAAAGTTACAATATTAAAAATTAAAAAAATTTAAAGGACAAAACAAGGACATAAGACGTAACATGACATACTGGAACAGATGGAGGGGAGGGCTGAACTACAATTGAAATAGGGCAGAAGAACATAAATGGATGATACATTAGGAAGGGGTAGCTATGCTCTTCCTTAGATGGAATTGGGAGGAGTAAGGATATCAAAGGTCATAAGCATCTTTAAATAAGGTTTTTAAGTTTGTTTTAAATTTGTCAAGATTTGTTTCTTCCCATAAACATGACCACTGGAGGAGACATGAAGGCCCACCAAAAACCTATTGTACTAACATATAGGTAACACCAGCAGGCATAAGGGCCATTGGGGTGGTATACAGTTGGGTAAAGTAGGTTGTAGGAAAGATTTTGAAGGCTCACTATACAAAGTAAGGAAGTTATAGCGAGGTATACTTGCCCTCTAGGTGTCCCAGTGCTCTGCTAAAATATTTGTGCGGCCAGTCTACTAAGAATCCTGGCCCCTCCTATATCTCAATGGCTGGTTTTTGTGTGTTTTTAATATCTTTTTTGAAAATGGTTCAAAAAATAGATGCACCGAGAACAAACACATCTAGGAAACGGCCATTTTCAGAAAAAAAAAAAAAAAAGATAAGACATTTTTATAGTTTGAAAATAATAATTTTATCAACTGGATTTTTGGATGGTTTTCCTAAAACATCCAAAATCGGATTTAGATGTCATATTAAACATGCCCATCCACGTATGTTATTATCGGCCCCTTTTATCAAACTGCATTAGAGGTTTTTAGTGCAGGCCAGCATGGTAAATGCTCTGACGCTCATAGAATTCCTATGAGTTTTGGAGCATTTACCTCACCGGCCCATTCTAAAAACCTCTAGCGCAGCTTCATAAAAGAGGGGGGGGGATGTTATTTGAGTTATAATTTTTATTGTTTATATTTGGTTTTCGTTTTTGTACTTTATTATTGTTTCATTTTTATTATGTGTGCTTCATCTAATAATAGATTGATAGATAATATCATGTCTGCTGATAAAGTGGTTCAAAGCAACCACCATATGCAAGCACTATTGCTTACCCTCTTCCTCAGAATTCCTTTTCTATTTTTTTAACTCTTTTTTTTTTTCTTTTCATTCTCTTGCCTCGGAGCCAAACTTTGATAGGACTCAGTTGTGGTGTTTGTATGTGACTCTGGGTAAGGTCAGCACACCAGCTTTACTTCACAATTTATGCATGGGATAAATTTGCATACATTACCTCTACTGTATATAAATCTCATGCATATTTACTGTGGATATCTTGAAAAGCTGACTGGATGGTTGTGCTCTTGATCTAATACTACTAACCTAAAGTCTCTTTCTCATACTCACCCCTCTGTATGCTAGCTATATGACTGCATCTTTAACTATTACTCTTCAAGCTATTCTCTAAGTGTTTGCTATGTAGCAGATCTATAGTAATATTAACAAAATGTTCCTTCAAATCTCTCTGCAATATCGTTCACCAGTATATTGAGCAGATCAGCCCCAGGACTGATCCCTGAAGCGCACCACTAATCACCTTTTTCTTTCAGAGGGAGCTTCATGTTCATCAGTCCTGCAATCATTCCCTCATTTTTTTAATTCAGTTCACCACCTTGGGGTGCTCAGTTTATTTATGGGGAAAAGCTTCAAAGCTTTGCTGAGTTCCAAGTAAACTTCATCCAACACTTTGTGTCGATCTAATGCCTTAGGTATCAAAATATGCCAAAATTAATCAGGTGGCTTTGACGTGGAGCTACTTAGGTGCATTCTTAATATTTTTATTTAAGGAAAATACAAACACAGCACAGACTTTAAGAAAAATGCAACTTTGCACCTAGCTGGCAACTGCAATAAGCCCAGTAGAAATCTATCAAGCTGAATGACTGCATATTTTGGAAAAGTGATAAATTACCACAATGAAATTATACAAGTGAGAATTAACACACATGCAACAAGTACTTGCTATGAAATGACAGCATGATCTTTCTACAAAATATCACGCTCCCTTTAATATTATAAATAGTGCTGCTATCCAAATTACTGGGGAAAAACACTACATACTGTCAAAAATATAGAAAATAAAGGGGTCCTTTTAGTAAGGCGCGCTAACCAATTTAGCGCATGCTAAATGCTATGACGACCATTATATTCTATGGGCATCTTAACATTTAGCACATGCTAACATTTAGCGCGCCTTAGTAAAAGAACCCCAAAGGTAAATATATTACATGCCTCAGATGACTAGAGTTGAGCTAGGTACTTCATAACCAATCTGATTAACAGAAATGTAGAACAGAAGCAGCCTTTTATATCACTGTTGCTGCTAGTTATGAAGACATTACAGAAGAGACTTTTGTTAAAACCTTAAAAAAAAAATCCTTGAAGCACACCTTTGACAGACTCTGAACACACTTCAGGGTCGATGCAGAAGGCAAGTGCAGATGAAAAAGTATGCTTAACGAAATGTCTACGCACAAATTTCTGGGCAGCTGAGGCAGGAGAGGTTTTTGTGCAGAAGCAAACCCTGCACAAAACCTTGAGTTACTGTAGACACTGCACAGCACATTAAAATGAATGATAAAGAGACTATTAGCTATTTGGTCCCAGTGCAGAGAAGTACACAGGAGACTAAGGTGAGCACAACTTGAGAACTGTGCAGATATAGGCAGCTTAACTCATTCTTTTGCATTTTGGTCTGAGAGGATACAATGCTAGTTTCTACTTTTTGCTAAGAGCATAACAGTAACCACAAATTTTAAGAGAGAATAGGACGCAACAGTTTGGTGCTCTGGTCACAGCAGAATAAAACGGAGGGGGGGAGGGGAGCTCGTATCTGCATATGTGCTCGAATGTTGTTCTGCACATAATTATCAGCATCCCAAAAGTTTTAAGCACAAGCAGTTTTAGTAATGCTTACACTGCATTTTATCCAAAGAATAACATTCCAGCACGTCATATATGCACCGACATATTCATTTTGTTCAGATATGCACACAGTATTGCTGCCCTGAGCAAATTCAGTTATTTTTGGGGGAGATCATCTAAAATCCCTTTGTAGTTTTATACACACTTGCTTACATACATACATACCTTTTATAAAGCAGAGGACCAGTCACTGTATTTAAAGTTTATTTCCTCCTGTGTAATGTCTCTCCAACATGGAAAACAGGCCATATAGAACAATTTTAGAAAAGCCACGTGCTAACTAAAGATCCTCACCATGCTCACATCGGTCATTGCTACTTACACCCCAAGCTAGCTTCCCGTGCCTGTATCTTGCTCCTACCTTCCCCAGTCATGAATAGCGACAGGGAGATGAACCACTATGCCCAAACTGGAAGGGGCTATATTAGTGACTGAAAACTACTGCTCCAGGTGGAATTTGACAAAATAGAATTTACAGAAAATGACCCTCCTGTGCAGAACGTTAAACTCTCCTGTAGAATTCTGCACAGAGACCAAGGGAGCAGCAATGACCAACAGCAGAAGAGAAGCAGCAGTTGCAAGGTAAGAGGCAAACCAAAGCAGCCTGGTGCTGCCAGGGTAAGAGGTAGAAGCAGCGTAACCTGCTGAGGTAAAAAGGTGAAATTTACTGAAATCTGTTCAGGGACACTGATTTGTAGACTCAAGGTCAGAAAGAGCTCAAGAATATCCAAAAACAAAAAACTGACCTAATAGTAATAAGAAGGCTTTGAAGAGTGATCAAAAAATATTTCTATAAAAATACTCAGAGATATGAAACTCTGAAGGAAGGCTTGAAAACCTCCCTTGGGTAAAGAGTTTACCTTCCAGTCATTGTTTTTCCATAAAAAAATTTTTGATCACACTCTGGAAAGGCTAAGGATTGTTGTACGATTTAGAGATTCAAAGTCCAGTGATTACTTCCTATTATAAATACCATGCAAACGTCACTGCACAATTAAAGCTTGAAAAGTTGACTTAGCTGTTAAGCAGGATTGAGGGAGTCCCAACGTGGCCCCGTTTCGATCCCTGCTTCAGGGGACCCGAGTTGTGCTTGTTCAGACAGGCTCCTGGATAGAACTAGTGCTAGTATGGTGTAACTTCGTGACTTGCAACGTGGCTGGAGGGGTTGAAAAGTCACTTCTTAAAATTCAAACCACCAGGCGGTTTTAAGAAGTGACTTTTCAACCCCTCCGGCCACGTTGCAAGTCACGAAGTTACACCATAATAGCACTAGTTCTATCCAGGAGCCTGTCTAAACAAGCACAACTCAGGTCCCCTGAAGCAGGGATCGAAACGGGGCCACGTTGGGACTCCCTCAATCCTGCTTAACAGCTAAGTCAACTTTTCAAGCTTTAATTGTGCAGTGACGTTTGCATGGTATTTATAATAGGAAGTAATCATTGGACTTTGAATCTCTGAATCGTACAACAATCCTTAGCCTTTCCAGAGTGTGATCAAAATTTTTTTATGGAAAAACAATGACTGGAAGGTAAACTCTTTACCCAAGGGAGGTTTTCAAGCCTTCCTTCAGAGTTTCATATCTCTGAGTATTTTTATAGAAATATTTTTTGATCACTCTTCAAAGCCTTCTTATTACTATTAGGTCAGGTTTTGTTTTTGGAGGTAAAAAGGTAAGCAGGCAACAGAGTGGAATTATATCAGCTGAAAGGTGAGAATGACATGAACAAATATGTATCTGCTCTCTCGTGTATAGTCACTGTGGATATCCTGTAAACCTGAATGACCAGTTGTAGCTCCTGGCCTGGAGGAAGGGAGATAAAGAGCGTGGGTGAAACCTAGAGCAAGGAAGGAGGGAGAGAGAGAGAGAAAGAGGTGGGGAGATCTTAGCTGCACTAGTATAAAATACCAAGAAACATTCTCCCCCTCATCCCCCCCACCACCAAAAAAAAAATAATATATATATATATTATTGTCTGTAAATAAGTAGAATTTTTGAAACAAAACAGAAAGTTAAATTTTCAAAAGTCAGGGAATAGTCTGTGTTATTTTGACAAAAGGTAGCCAACTTCAAAAAAGTAAGAACTTGACTTACGGAGCAGCGTTAATCATAGAAAAATAAATGCATACTTTTTAGCACGGTCAAGCCCATCTTTTTGATGATGCATTTAACTCTTAGGCATGCTAGTGCATCTTAGCGTGTACTAAAAAGGAGCACGCGCTAAATGCTAACGCGTGCTAATGCATCCATTATATCCTGTAGACACAGCACGCATTAGCGTGCCTTAGTAAAAAGACCCCTTAATGCTTTATGGCAGGGGTGTCAAAGTCCCTCTTCGAGGGCCGCAATCCAGTCGGGTTTTCAGGATTTCCCCAATGAATATGCGTGAGAGCTATTTGCATGCACTGCTTTCATTGTATGCTAAAAGATCTCATGCATATTCATTGGGGAAGTCCTGAAAAACCGACTGGATTGCTGCCCTCGAGGAGGGACTTTGACACCCCTGCCTTATGGGCTCGCTCAATGACCTTGCTATAATCACTCACATAATAAATGTACCTCCCTAATCACTTATTTGGCCTGTTTTGTCTTTCTTAAATAGATCATAAGCCACAATAAATGTACCTCCCTAATCACTTATTTGGCCTGTTTTGTCTTTCTTAAATAGATCATAAGCCATGTTGAGCAGGGACTGTGTCTTACGTGTTTGTGCATAGTGCTGCATATGTCTAGTGGTGTTACAGAAATGATTAGTAGTAGTAAAATGTTTATGCAAAATTCCCCCAGGACAAGCAGCCTAAGCTCAGCAAGATGCAAGCTGGTGCATGCCAAACTGTCTAAATGTGCTTCTTTCCACTTCTTTTAACTGTTTTAAAAGGCAACATGCATGCAATATATCCAATTAAAGCAGGTCTCTCTATAAAAAAAAGGTGCTTTCCGGACCATGAAGTAGTATGCCTTTAGAAACGGATCCAAATAGAATACAGCAAGTAATAAATTAGAGGAATCAATCACTGACTGCCATTTGGAAACTAACCTCCATATTTTACGTCATAGATACCAACTTATACATCCCCCCCCAAACAGTCTTCTAACCAGTAATTGGAAAGAGCATCTTATGCTTCGTGAATGAGAGCTTGCCATCTTACACAGCTATGCAGCATCTACACAGCTAATCGCGTGCACACAAATTAATCTTCAGCCTTGTCTCCAAGCACTCAGAATGACACTTCTCTCCATGCGGTTCTTTAATGTATTTGTTTTCTTTAATGAGAAACACATGAAACAGACGCATAACATTCTGTAAATTGCACTAGCTGTGCGGTGGGAAAATCTGTGAAACTGATGTGTGGGGGATGTATGTCACCACACTTATGTGGTAACTTTTTTTTTTTTTTTAACCTAAACGACGCGTTTGCAAAACAGCAACATCACAAGACTAATTCATGCAGAATTCATACAGAATTAATCAGTCAACCAATCATTCATCTCAAGCAGTTCTTAGATCCCTACATAAGGGATATCTTAATTCCTGCTGAAGCAGAACTTTCTGTTTCCCCTAAAACAGATGGGAACCTTCAAATCTCATCCACCAGTTTTCTATACAAACCAAGGCAGGCAAAAAGCCTAAAGCATTCAGCGAGGCAGCTATAGAAACCTTTTTAGATGTATTCTGTTACTGAGGACTACAGCTGAGAGAGCATAAAAGCAGCATCACACTTACTTACACGACCACTTCTGCACCACATTAGTTAGTCTGCTTTAATAATAATAATAATAACTTTATTTTTGTATACCGCCATACCCAGGGAGTTCTAGGCGGTTCACATCTGTTAAAAATTCTCACTTACAAGATTAAACTAAGAGAGCATTTACTATCCCAGCACACAGTGCACCTTGATGAATCCCCAAAACCTTAATGGGAGTAAAGATGAGCATGGAACTGCTGTCAATGGAATAAAAAGTTTATATAAATAGGAGAGAACCACAATAAACTTGTATATAGCAATTTGAAAAAGATTAGAATGTGTTGCAGAAACCTGACACTCGCGTGATCCTACTAATACTGACACATTAAAATAATTTCATTAAAACTGAAGGGGAGGAGTCATTAGGTTTAAAAATAAATAAATAAATAAATAAAACAAAAAAGTAAAACATGCATTACTGGTAAACTAACGGCATTACTGGTAAACTAGCTGCACTAGCGGCTGTGCTGGGCTAACGTCCCCGAAGCCCATAGAGATTGTTGCCGCAAGGCACGGCTTTGAATTCACTCAGAAGACCGGCATATGAATTAATGTTAAAACAAAACAAAACTGTTTTTGTCTACAGTGGACTATACTAAACTGGGTTGTAAATGAAGTCCACCTCTTTGCACAATGATATGATGTATCTATTACCTATTCTAATTACACTAATGGTATATGTTATCAACTTCAACTCGTACTGCAGGTCAAACACTCCCACAGTTGTCTATGTACCAGTCGTTTGAACTTCCCAACAAAGGCAACTGCCAACATGCCAAACAAAACAGGCTCTAAAGTTTTTCCCAATACACTTTTTCTAACCCTGAGAGTCCATCTCTTCACCAGCTTTTGTCTAGCAGACAAAAATGATCAAGACATTACAATATAATTACAGCCTCACATTTAGAATACATTTACTAAAGAGGCCACCTTGATTTTTTTTAAACAAGATGGAAAATAGTTTAAATGCTCACAAGTGTAAAAATGTTGATACTGGCCAGTAAGTAAATGAATACTCAAAGACACCAGTTAAGATATGGTTTACCCTCTGACATCAACATGCTAAAAAAATGCATTCTATTATGTCATAAGATTAGTCACATTTAATATAAGTATGCTATTGCAATTCTAATAGAATGAAACAATTCTGTATGAAATCTCTATTTAGGAGTATTTCTCATTCATTAGAAATGTCTTTGGATAAATTTCTACTGGTCTTAATGCATATCTATTTACATAGTTAAGGGAGCTTTCTTCTAGGCCATTAATATTTAGAAATTCAAACCATATTACTAATAAAGATAATTACTTTGAGTAGCAGCAGCTTTGTGGTTAAAATCAACAGTGTGATTTGTGGTAAAACATCAGAACGCCAGGCAGAAAGCATTCCAATAAGTTAAACCTCAAATAGGGGAAACCAAGCGAGGAGCATTAATAGCTGAGATACCAGACACTGTTTCATCCAGACTCTCTACTCAGGTTGCCGCTTAAGAAAAAGTGCAATGAATTTACTTCCTTCCCTGGGGCAATCTTATAAACTATTATTACCTTAGTAAAATATTTTTTTTTCTGGTGACATATTCTAATCACTTAAGTAGTGCTACAGGAAACCATAAACATTATTTTGTAAAGCATTTTCCAAGGCTGCATTCAGTATAAGTACTTCTGGGTCCTCTAGTCTCTTCCCAGCAGCAAAGAAAGTCAGCCTACCATAAAAACAAAGCCTACTGGGTTTTTTTTTTCCCGACAGATTTTAATTTGTGCTTCAGATTCAGCTTTTGCTGCATTTGAGAGACATCTATTGAAGCAGAAAGTCATATGTATGAACAATAATCACTAGAATATCATCTAGAAAGGTAATATCAGCCATATGCTTATGAAATCATTTGCTGATGTGCTGGATTTGCAAAAGCAGCAAAGCGTTTATGACCCCACCTTGGGCAATCTTTCCACAATTTAAAGAGAAACTAAGGTATCTAGTGATCCTGAACAGGAAATACATGTTAAATGTGAAAATGCCATCTCAGTAAACAAAACGTATTTGCAATACAGCTGGAAGAATGACTGGCATGTGCAATTCAGTCCATTCCCCCTCCCACCCCCCTCAAGATTGCAGTTGATTCCGGTAAGCAGCAAACCAGTCTGCCCATGGGAAAATTCACATTTTAGTGATGTGAGTAGTCTGCTAAGTATCACTTAAATAGAAGCTAATTTTTATTATCATTATTAATATTTTTTCTTTCTGAAACAGACTTGGCTGGACACTACATTTATTCAAATCAGCAGGTTTAACTACATAATGCTGAAATCACTGAAAATGTTTTAAAGCATGCTTAACTACACAGTCCTGTTCTACCCTACTTTACAAACATGAACAAAACTACCTGAAATCCTCTCTTTCAATATGCAATCCCTTAATGGGCAAGGCATATTTTTTTAAAAAAAGGTCCTACTAGTAAAATCAAAGATAGCTTTGTATTAAGGTGATAGCTGGTGTTATCACAAACCCCATCATTCCCAATCAATACGTATAGCAATGTTGTTGTTTTTTTTGCTACATAATGTTTTTTTCACATGGCAAGCAAACTCTGCTTAATAAATGACACTTTAAGGATTTCAGTTTACCGTTAAGGTCAGCTGCCCCAGTCCAGCACATGCAGTCTTTGTATCCAAGATTATACTAACTTTTTTCAAGGCATCTTACCTGTTTGCTGTACTTGTTATTGGTTTGACAGCTATATTCTGAACAGTGATCTGATCCAATTGAAATGTTGTCTCCTGCTCCCACAAAAGTATTGGCTGGTGGAAGTTCTTGTACAGCCTGATGTTTTTTCCCAGCGGTTGGGGACTGAGGGTGAAGCTGAACAGTAGGAAGAGGGGAGCTGGATTTGTAATGCCTTGCAAGGTCAGGGCTTCCCGGCCCACCATTGACAGAGCGATATCGTCCCATGGTGGGGCTGTCGGTCAGCTTCTCATTGACACTGTCATATCTCTGTCCATTTGGTTTGGATGCCTCTACTGTAACAATGCTACTGTAGAGAGGCTGTTTAGATTTCTTATTTTTCTTGTCTTTTTTCGGTTTTTTAGATTTGTCATGCTGTTGGGGGGTAAAAAAGTCCTCATGATCCTTTTTACCAGCTTCATATCCGTTCTTGTTCTTTGACCTGCAATATCGTGCCATGACCACGATTAAGATGATCAAGATGACTGCCACGATGCCAGCCACCACGCCAATGACAATGCTAAGTCTCTGCTTGCTCAGTTCATAACTGGGATCCCCAGCAATATCTTGTGTCAAAGGGGTGTGCAAACTTTTTGCTATTTGAGATTCCACCACCGTGGCATTAGACACGCTTTCATTGACGAAGACGTGTACCAGAGTGATGGTGGACTGCGGGGGTTGGCCACTATCATTCACCTGTACTACCAGCCGATGCAAGCCATAGTGCTTTTGGGCCAGCTTGCCCACCAAGGAAACCACGCCACTGGTGGTGTCAATTTCAAACAGTTTGAATGGATTGCCACCAACAATGCTATAGTTCAGGTCTGCATTGACACCCGTATCGTTATCAGTGGCATTTATCGTGGCCACCACAGTGCGCAAATTGCTAGAAGGAAGGAGGACAGCGTGGGAGCGGTTGCTGGGGTAGTACACAGTAGGGGCATTGTCATTTTCATCCATCACAAAGAGAGATACAGTGGCTGTGGCTGATCGAGGAGGCTCTCCTCCATCCACTGCTTTCACTCTGAAAGTGTAACTGGTTTGGTGCTCCCTGTCAAAAGATACGGTAGAATAGATGGTACCGGTGTCATTCTCGATGGAGAAAATGGTGCTATCCTCAATAGAGAGGCTCATCTCAGCGTTGCGCCCCTTATCAGCGTCCATGACTGTGACCATACCCACGGGGCTATTAGGCTGAAGGTTCTCCTTAACATAAAAAGTGAAAATGTCCTGCATGAACTTGGGCTCGTTGTCATTGCGATCAGCCACCTGCACTACCACAGTAGCCGTGCCCTGTAGAACAGGGACACCCTTGTCTTTGGCAGTCACCCTAAATTCATAGTGGTCCATCTGCTCCCTGTCCAGCACACTGTTGACGGTGATGTCGCCTGAGTCTGGGTCAATGGCAAAGACGCCAGCCACGGCCGGATCCAGAGAGTAGGCCAACTCAGAGTTCTTGCCACCATCGGCATCTGTGGCTTGCACGGTAGCCACACGCTCACCAGGAAGGTTATTCTCAGGAAAGGCTACCTCAAGCACATTCTGGCTGAAGAGAGGTGGATTGTCATTAGTGTCTCCCACCTTTACAAGCAGAGAGTTGTTGCTGGACAGGCTAGGGCTGCCCGAGTCCACAGCCACAATAACGACATGGTACTCACGCACACTCTCATAGTCGAGAGGTGCTGAAGTGTGAAGGAAGTACTTGCGCTTATTCTGCTCACCCTCACCATCACTGGCTGGCTTGAGCTGAAAGGGCACATCACCAACCACCGTGCAAGTCACAGCACCATTCTCGCCCTGGTCACGATCAGACACCTGTACCAATGCTACAGGCGTGTCAACGAGCACATCTTCAGCCACATGCGCCACTCCGTCCTTGACTGGGATACGGCCAATCTTGCGGATGTCAACAACAGGCACATTGTCATTCTCATCACGTACGTTCAGTACCACTGTGGCCTTGTCAGAGCGTGGGGGCTGGCCACGGTCACGTGCTGCTACTGTGAAGCGGAGCTGTGCCACCTCCTCGCGGTCGATGCGGTGCAAAACACTGAGCCAGCCTGTAGTCTCGTCGAGGCGAAGCAGGCGGCGCACTGACTCAGTGGCAGCACCAAACACATACTCTAGCTGCCCGTTGACGCCCGCATCAGCATCAGTGGCGCGCACCTGTAGGATAGGTGTGCCAGGTGCACTATTCTCTGCCAGGTCTGCCTCATAAACGCTACGCTCAAAGCGTGGGCTGTTATCATTCACATCTGTGATGAGCACGCGAAGGATGGACTGTGAGGAACGCGGAGGGTCACCGCCATCACGCACACGCAGGGTCAGTTCATATGAGTCACGCTGCTCACGATCCAGCGCACCCTTGACAATCAATTGTGGCTGCTTCTCACCCTCAGATGTGTCAGCCACCTGCAGCTCAAAGACGCCCCCTCCACCACTACTCCGTTCATCGGGCCGCCTTTTGCCTTCACCTGGGGAGGAAGGCGGTGGGAGAGCACGGCCACCCTCTTGTAGGAGCTCATAACGCTCGATGCCATTGCGTCCGAAGTCGCGGTCGGTGGCAGTAGGCAGCAGATAAAGGGTTCCCACCGGCCGGTTTTCCTCCACGGTGAGGGTAAGCACGGGCGAAGGGAAAACGGGCGTATTGTCATTTACGTCAGCCACAATTACACGACCCTCAAACAGGTCCACCCAGCTCTGTGAGGGCCCAATCACCGACACCTCGAAGTCGATGAAGCACTCATTCTCATCAAAGATCATCTGGCATTGCGGCAGCTTCTCACGGTCCACGCGCCGCTCCCCCGTACTCAGCTCCCCCGTCACGTTGTCAATCTTTAGGTACTCGCCACCTGATTCCAAGCTGAAGGTCACCTCCCCAGAGCCTGCCACGATATCCAGATCGGCAGCCACGTTACCCACACGCACGTCTGCTGGTCCTTCCTCCGCCAGCCTGTAGCGCAGCACACGCTTGCCTGGTACCAGAGCCGGCGCCACAAGCAGGAATAGGAGCAACAGTGGCAGGGATTTGAGTCCGAGAGTCCGCATCTTGCGCCTATCAAGTCCTGGCAGCAAGGTTCAGCTACTGTGGATATAATGCTCCTGGCTCTTTCTGTAATGTAGGGGGATAGTTCCACGCACAAACCCCCCAGATTGGAAATAAAATATATATGCAGTGCTCTGTATTAAAAAAATCACACACTGATTCTGCAGAACTCTCTTCTTTCTTCTCCAAAAGTTATTCTTTTACAATTCATGCAATTGATAACCAGGCGAGTGTTGCTGTCACGCTTTTTTCTTTTCTTTCTTTTGGTAGTTAATACTCACAGTTCGCTGGACAGGGTTTTCTTTGGACTTTAAGGTTAATAGTGCCAAGATATTATATACTTCTTTGTTCTCTGATTAACTGTAAATCACTGTCAGAGGTTTCAAAGGAAACATATTCAAGAACTGAAGAAGCTGTGCAGTGGGAGTCCCAGGTCACCTCTTTCACTGCCGAGTTATACACATTCCATGCTTACAATTCTCACTCTGCTTATGTCCGTGATCACTGTCCCTCCTGCATGCCTGATTCTGTGAATCCTTTCAGTCAGACCGGCTGTCCTGTAATATCGCTGGTCTTGCAACCACTTTTTTTTGGCAATGGGGGAAAAATTCCAAAACAACATCCCAGTTACAGTCCTTTGAACCCTTTCAATTACAGGTCTAAAGGAAACATCCCAAGGTTAGTGGAAAACACACCAAAAAATCCAATTTAGAAAAAAAAAATAAATCCCTAAAAATGTCAGCTTTTTCCAGAGTTGTTTAAAAATAACTCTCTGCAATGTCAGTCATCAGGAAAAAAAAAAATCAAATAAATTAAAAAATATATATATTGAGATACACCAACGGCATAATCATTTGTAAATACATTTCCAGTCTTGAGACATGCATAGTTCCAAGTTTGTTCGATATCCGCAGTTTGTGTGCCTACCTGCATTTGCACTGCATGTGTTAGCAATCTGTATCTGCTGCAGCACTCTGAGCGATTCACAAATGATATTGCAGTCTCTCCCCCCCTCCTTTTTCCTCCCTCTTTCTCCTCCTCCTCTTTTCTCTCGCCTCTTCCTTTTCGTCCCAATGCAGGTGACCAAAATCCGAACTTGCTCCTTCACTTCACAGGTTAGCAAGCAAGACTATCTTGAGGGGATTATTCCTGTCGTTACTATACCAGAAGGGAACAAGATGCAAGAGGATCCCCCACGTTAAGGAACGAGCTGCGAAGACATCCGTATGCGGTTGCAAGGAGCAGGATCACCAAGACGGTTAAACATGTATATAATCCAAGGCTGCTCTTTCCTTCCTTCTTTTTTTCCCCCCACACAGGAGAAGTGAATCACTGCGTTGTTCACAGCAGGATCTGCAGTGCTGAAGTGTGTGGCTCTCTAGCTCCAGCCGTGCAGGAGTGCTCAGGCGCTGGTGAGGCGAGCGGGCTGGCTTAAGTTCACAGCCAATCCTATCTGCCTCGTCCTGCTGTACCCAGTTGCACAGTGAGCTTTTTCTCTCTGTTTCTCACCACTGTCTGCTTTCTCTTCATACAATACAAGGGGAATGTCCTACAGCCTCTCTCCTTACACTCCTCTCTTCAGCCCCAGGGTCAAATAGCTTACAGTAGCAGTGGACTGAGCTTAGTTCTGCTGAGCGAAAAGCGGCCACAAAACTGTTCCTCTGTAGCTTTAATAATAGCGTAACGTCTGCATTCTTCGTATGGAAGCGGCATTTTTATTAGATTAAATGAACGTGTAGGAGAAAATACAAATACACCCCCCCCCCTTTTTTTTTGGCAGTCAGTGGAATCCTCTTTAGTGTTTGGCTGCCTGAGTAAGTAAGTTGAAGGTTAACGTTTTCATTTCCAATTTTAACTTTTGCATTGCATTGAATATGTAGGTAATATATATATAAAAATAATAATAAATGCCATTTATATGTTTTCTTTCTTCATCAAAATGTGAACTTGCAATAATGTATAATAGAAATAGTCCCTGTTTTATGGCTTGACGGGCATGGGTAAAACACGGATCCTCTGCATCTTTAGAGTACTTCCTTAAAAACTGATGCTTTTTTTCCCTAAGTGTCCTGCCCACTCAGACACATTGTTCTTTTCCTTTGAGTGCGGCAGTAGGGAGAAACTGACTAAATAGGCCACTGCAGGGTGTTATAACATACGGAATGCATTAGCTGCGGTTCAAACAGCACTGAGAAGCCTCGTTTTTTGTTTTTAAGTTGAGGTAAGTGCTGCTGAGAAAGGGGAACTGTAATGGCCGGTGCCAAGTAGACAAAGGGGGAGTGGTTATAAGATGGATAAAACTCCACCTCCTTGAAAGGAAAGATACATTATTAGACAGTGTGGTTGTTGCAGAGAAAGAATACTGCCTCATAGGATGTTTGGAAGTGAGTACATACAGGCAGGATTGGAAGGAGAGAGCCACAATGTAATTCAAACTAAAGGACTGGATCCACAATGATCCAGCAAACATTGTCTACCTAAGTGTAGCCCCCATCCCCACTGCCAGATGCAGCATTATCCATAGGGCTAGATACCCCCTGGTCCAGCTGTCATCATCTTCCAAAGTGCTATATACCACCTGATCCAGTACTTCTACTCCCCAGAAGGGCTACATCCCCATAGATCCAGCCCTTATTCCTCCTCTGAAGGGCTGCAGACTAGAGAATGACACGGTGACAAAATTCATCATCGTTACCGTCCCCGCGGATAACCGCGGGAAATGATCCCATGTCATTTTCTAGTGTCTATTTCAACCTCAGTCCTTCTACACCAGCATTCTTCAAAGCAAAGCTTGAGGATCAGTGGTTGTGGCCATTCATATTCTGATTCTTCCCTCTCTCCTTAAAAATTGACATGAAGGTGGTTTCCCGCGGTTATCCACGGGGACGGGAACAGTGATGAATTTTGTCAACGTGTCATTCTCTACTGCAGACCCTTAGATCCAGCACTATTTCCACTGTTACCCTGGCCCTTCTCAAAGAGTGCATCAGTTTCCCCTTTCAACTCTGCTCTTCTCAAAATGGTGCTGCAACTTCCACTGCCATCCTTACCTCTCCCACATACAAAATGCTCTCCTTCCACTGTTACCCCTACTCCCCTCAAATCTGTAACAAGCTGTCATTCTTCAGGGGGTCCCTGCGCTGACTATTTGGTCTTTCTCTGCTTGGTCTCTCCCACACTATAAGAGAAAGGTGTTTCATAGGGGGTGGGGCCCAGCACAGAAGAACTGAACTGGACCACGCGGGAGGTTTCCCGCAAAAGGACAGCGACAGCAGCAGCATCAGGACATATCAGGAAAATCCTTAATTGTTAACTGGATTTCAATTCTATAGGCGAGGGACCCGCTCTTGAACTTATTCCCGAATCCTAGCCAAAGTCACCCCCAACCCATTTCTCCATACCTCGCGCTCCCCCTGTGAGAATCCTGCATCCTTTTACTCAACCCCGAAACCCCAGCCTGTATCCCTCGGATCTGCGTTTTACCTTTTTCTTTCCTCTCACGCAATTCTGATTAGTCGGACTGGCAATGACAGATCAATTCTGTCTGTATTAGAAAATAGAATTGCTGAGCTTCATTGGATTGTAATTAATATTTCTAATTTGTACTTTTTGTACTCTGTAGGTTGGTATTTAGCCCTGTATCCCCTCTCCAACTAAGATTGCATAGTAATGCAAATTATTCCAAGGGTTGAGCCCAGTGGTGTAGTGAGGGTGGAAGGTGCCCACGGTGGTGGCACCCTCCGCGCCCTCCTCCTCTCCATCCCCTGCTCCTTCCGTGCCACACTCCTTTCCCACCACTTTATCCCTTAAAATATTTGCTGGTGCAGAGCAGCTTCTCCAGTGTGCTGCTCACACTGGCTTTCCCTCTGACATCACTTCCTGGCCCCAGGACCCAGCAGGCTAGAGTAGTTGCACGCACTGGCAAAGATTTTAAAGAGGAACGGGGTGTGGAAGGGAGGGTGGCAAGCATGGCATGGGGAGGCAGAGAGGTGTTAGCACCCTCACTAAGACGGTGCCTGGGGCAGACTGCCCCCCCTCCCCTCACTATGCCACTGGTTGAGCCCTAGTTAATTCTACAAAATAATTTTTGATAGTCATGTGCAATCATGAATCTCTCATCTTATGAAAATGTTCCATGGTATCTTTCATATCCCCTATAGTGGCCATAACATCCCCCCTAAGGGCATTATATAATGAAGTACTTACTGTATATTCGGCCATTAAACCTCTCGGCTCTATGTAGATTACAAATTTAATACACTGAATAACAAGAGACATCCAGATAGTACATAAAAATCATTTAAACAAAAAATCACATATTTCTAAGATCATACTATTTCATATTGGGCTGCTGGACATAGGTAGCACTGTAGTTAAAACATTCAAGCTACAGTCCCTGCTCAGGACAATTCACAAGCTAATCAACTTGAAGCAGGAGTCCTTGGTAGGACATAACTTTATTTCATTCTGGATTCCGTGCTGACTTAGATGGCACTTAGTGGTGTACTTTTCGGATGGGCACATCCAGAAGGTTAAATCTGCCTAACTTCGGAATCACTGAATTTAGTCAGGGGCAAGCAAATGGTACAGGGCTAGCTCAGTCTTCGCTTGAAGCCAGAATCAAATTTAGGTTCCCATCCAAAGATTAGTGGGGCCCAGTGAATTCTAGTGGCACTCCCACATAGCGAGGTAAGCGGGCGCCCAGAGCACAGGTGTTAAGTTTAAGTTTATTAGGATTTTTTATATACCGCCTATCAAGGTTTTCTAAGCGGTTTTACAATCAGATACTCAAGCATGTTGGGCATCGCTGGACATTGCCGTGCCCCCTCCTCTCCTCTCCCCTCCCCTCCCCTCCCCTCCCCTCCCCTCAAACCTCTCGAACTCTTCGCCGGCAGGGAGCAACATCTATCTGCAGCTCGCGTCGACCTCAGCTCTGCTTGACGTCACTTCCGGGTCCCGCGACCAGGAAGCGATGTCGGACACTGAGGCCGGGGCCAGCAGCAGGTGGGGGAAGCTGCTCGCGCAGGCGGTCCGCCCCCTTTTCCTACACCACTGCCAATATCAGAAGGCAATTTCACCATGTGGGTAGAAAACAGCATAAATTCTAGCGGTGTGGCCTTGCAGATTTTTTTTTCTTTCCATTCCCGTGCAAGGCTTGCGCTTTGTCGCTGTATGTGCGAGTTCCACACACCTATTACACAGTTAACCGTCGTAAATGGTTTGTTTTTTATATTTAGGCGACCTTCCCCGATATCTTTATGCTCCTGAATCGCGCTTTGGCATGTCTTTTGAAAGCAGTGCTTTCTGCAGCCGGTTGCTTTCGCACCCCGCTCGCAAGAAGAGTCCGTCCGTCCTTCACACCGAATTAGTTCCTCTTTCTCAGCAGAGGTAATCCTCGGAAGGCGTGGGAATAGGTGGGACGTGAGCTGCATCTGCAAGGCAGCAGGTTGAAATGAAACTAGCATGCTCGCTCGCTCTCTCTTGTTCTTCCCTGTGTTGTGTGTATCCCCCACAGCTTGCGATTCCGTGCCAGCCTAAGGTACGGGGGCATCAGCTTTCTTCTATTGATCTGTGATGGAACTGCAGGGACTTGCACAGCTTGGTGAAGCTGTTTTCCTTTTTTGAGCAATTGCGATGCCCCTTAGATAAATTTGTTCTCACGGCTTTCTGAAAGTCGGCAGTATAACGAAAGATATGAATGGAATGAAATAGTACAAATTCAGGATTTCCCCCCCCCCCCCTCTAGAACCGAGGTAAGGTCTCTTATTGTACAGTGTACACATTTTATCAGACAAGAAGTTGGTGTTTTTTTTGGACGTAAAACGTACAATCACCACACAATATAGTGCACGATTTTGAGTTTCTATGAATTGCAGATATTTAATATTTATGATCAGGAATTCAGGGCCATAGATAAAATCAATATGTTGGAGGGAGGGGGGGGGGTTGCAAGACACACACACAACTGGATAAAGTGAAAACGTGATTGCAGGTGGGCTTGTTCTTAAAATATGTGCTATAAATACAAGGTTAAATACAGTAAACACGCTAGCCAGTTCTGGGAAGAAATATACGGCAGCTGGAAGGTAAAGTATAAACTAACTCAAGAACTCCACCAAGGGACTAACAGATGAAATGACATCGTGGTAACTGTATCTCATCTCAGTGGCCTTTCAAATTTCAATGAGACTTATCAATTCTCTGGTTTCCGTTTCCTCCCCAAGTGCTCCTGTTGCGGGTTTTTTTTAAATTTTTTTTTGAGAACCCTAAGAACAAAAGCACCTTTCTCTGTTTTTACTAAGACTTAAAAAAAAAAAAAGATTGTCCCTGAATGTCTAAATGTGTGTTAGGTTTTAGAGGTCTTTAAAAACCACAGTTGTATAACATAATAGACAGAAAAAAAATAAATTATTTATTGCAGTAACAGCCTTGTTGATAGAAGTTAAAACCCACAAGTTTAAATAAGGAAACCATAGATTTCCTTTTAAGTAGGTAATAAATGTCCAGGCTGATGGTTATTTAATTGATCACCAGCCAAATCCCAGAGCACACCACCTTGTTCAGAATTTGCTACTTCACTACATCTTTATTAGTAAAAGCAACAACAACAAAAATGCATACTATATTTAAAATACAAAGGAGGACAATTACACCCTTATTCAGCAGTCAGTAAATGTGTATAACTCAAGTGTAAATGTGTATATGTTTAATTAAAACTGAGCATCCTAGGGATAAGTGGGGTTTTTTTTTCTTTCCTCATTAAAAGAATAAAATGGTTTGTTCTTTCCAAGGACATAGAAGGTAGCAGTTTGAGGAAATAATACTGATTTAACTGTGCTGTTTCTGTTTAGCAAGGTTTTAACAATTTATGTCATCCATTTTTAACAAGCTACAGTGACTAGGTGCAAGGACCTTTTTGTTAAAGCAACATGGCATGTAATGCTGTATCTCTCAAAATGCCAGCAACTAAGACTTAGCCTTAATTCATAAAAGAAATCTTATTAACTCTGCTACTGGCAGGCCCAGGTAACACTTAAACAAGTACACCTAATATAAAAAAAACTGAATAGGGAAATGCTGTTTCATGCTTTTTTTTTCTTCATTTTTTAAATTGTTACAAATGGATCACCATATATGTGAAAAATACATCAACATATGGTAAAGAGTTGCATATCCCTAAAAATCATCTTCTTGCCTTGGGTCTTGCAATGGATTCTCTATGCTGTATACTATATACTTGAATATAAACCAATATACTCGTTTCCCCTCCAAAAACGGGGAATAAAGGTTGACTCTAATATAAACCGGACGTTAGAAATTTGGGTTATCACTAAGTTACTAATCATAATACAAATATCCGTAATGCATGCTGTATTTTTTGCTCCATAAGAGGGTGGAAATAAGGGTGTGTCTTATGTAGCAAATACCACGTGCCCCTACCCACCCCTCACGTACCTTGATGTAATCCTGGTGGTCCAGTGCTGCATCGGCAGGCTCCCCTACTGGACTGCCGCCCGAGTCCCCATCTGGCAGGCTCGGCCCAGCACTCCATTGGCAGGCTCTCCCATCTACCACTAAAGTGAAATGCAGGCGTGAGCCCCGAGCGCATCTGCCTGTTCCTGCGTCACCGCCCAAATAGTGTTGGTTCTCATGAGACTTGCAGGAGCTGACGGCACCATTCGAGCTGCAGCGTGTGACCTGGCAGGCGTGCTAGGGGCTCGCGCCTGCCTTTCACTTCCTGCACAGATGTGGAAGCCTGCCGATGTAGTGCTGGACCTAGCTGACACCATTCGGGCAGCAGTACGAGACCAGGCAGATGTGCTCAGGGCTTGCGCCTGCCTCTCACTGCCACGACAAATGGGGATTTGGGCGGCTGTCCAGTAGGGGAGGTTGCCGATGCAGCACTGGACCACCAGGATTGCATCAAGGTACTGAGGGGGGGGAGAGACCTGCAGGAAGGTACCAGGGGGAGGGTCCTGCAGGAAGGTACCAAGGGGGAGGGTCCTGCAGAAAAGTACAGGGAGAGAGGGGTCTTGCAGAAAGGTACCGGTGAAGGGGCCCCTACTGCCAGAATTAAATTAATCAGGAGGCTTCCCAGCCCTGCAGAAAGGTACCCTGCAGAAAGATACCAGGGAAGGGGGACCTCCTGCTGGAATTGCAGTAAATTAACCACTAATTTAAATTTACAACAAATGTACAGCTGAGGCAAGAGGCTTTGTGCTGGACATGTGAATTGCTTTAAAAAAATTTAAAAAGAGGAAATAAAAATGTAAAGGTATTAGTGAGGTGCATTTTCCAAAGCTGAGCAGAAAACAGAAAAAGTTCCCTGCCTGCCCTGTCCCTACCTGCCTGCCAGCCACTAGGCACTGCCCTGTGCCCTGTCCCAGCCTACTACTAGACCACAAGAGGGGGGACAGGGTGCAGAGCCTGGCAAGGAGTGTGGAGTTGGGTGCAGAGACTGGCAGGGAGAATTTGGTTCAGAATGGGTTTTTTTTTTCTTGTTTTCCTCCTCTAAATCTAGGGTGTGTCTTATGGTCGGGAGCGTCTTATTGAGCGAAAAATACATATATCCCAAAGCTATCATATTCACAACAAGGCTCCTACATAGGAAAACACAACTACATGCAACCACAAACTTAAATAAATATAGACAAACATCAAACTTAAGCCTCAAAAAGCCATATGCTGTTTAATACCAGAGAAAGAGAAACAGCACTCTACACTTTAGAAAATAAAAAGAAAGCAGTGTAAATTTACAATAAAACTGCATTTTCTGTTCATGAAATTAAAAAAAATAATAATAATTCTACCTTGGGTGTCTGGCTATTGTATTCATGTTTATCACAGTTTCCAGTTTCTGCTTTTTTCTATCTTAAATTTTTTTTCAGTCTTCATTCTATCTGCCTTTTCTCTCCTCTACTTCCTCTTTTACATCCATCTCTGACTTTAACCTTTTTCAGTTTTCCTCCATTTATTTTTCTGCATCTCTATCTGCTTCTATTTACAGCTTTCCATTGCCCTCATCCTATTATTCTCATTTTTGTTTTTATAACTCTTCCCTCTCTCCCCCTTCCAGCATTATCTTTCTCTCTCTTACCCCTTTATTTTCACTCTTCTAACCAGTATCTAGTGTCTTGCCCCCTCCATCTAGCATATCCTCTCCCCTGTTTCCTCTAATACCTCATCTCTCTCCCTCCACCTCAATCTAAAATCACTCCCCATCACCTTTTCCCTTTGACAATTCCAGCACTACCTACCTGAGGCTGTGGCTGTGGGGAACAGAGTTGCGGGTCTGTGGTAGGCCCGAAATGTAAGGCAGGCAGCTGATTCTTCCCGGCAACGGTCATCCATGTTGTTTGTTGGTCACTGGGAGGGAGTCAGCGGCGCATCTGGATTGTGATGAGCCTTGCCTTTGGTCATGGTCCCGCTAAACCGGCTGGCAATGAAGAAGCCAGATGCCATGGGGCCTTCCCTCTTTCCAAGTCACTATAGGCTCTGCCGGTCTTGATCCAGCCTCTCAAAATCAGGAAGTAACCAGAGGGGGGCAAATGAAGTGGCCCTGAAAAATCTGTTCATATCTGAATGAACCGTAAGTGAACTGGAAGTGCTGTGCACTCTGAAACAAGAAAGATCTGCCACCTGTACCTTTAGGGAGACCACTGCTAAGCCTTTTCTAGACAAGTCACTATAGGCTCTGCCGGTCTTGATCCTGCCCCTCAAAATCAGGAAGTAACCAGAGGAGGGCAAATGAAGTAACCCCCCCTGAAAAATCTGGTCATATGTGAATGAGCTGTAAGTGAACTGGAACTGCTGTGCACTCTGAAACAAGAAATATCTGCCACCTGTACCTTGAGAGAGGCCACTGCTAAGCCTTTTTCTAGACCAGCCTACAAAAAGGCTAAGACAACCAGGATTGGAGCACTCAGGCTCAACCTCTCTCTAGTATATGACCGCTGGAAAGCCTTCCAAGCCTTGGCATAAGCCACCATAGTAAAGGGCTTCTTAGACATCAAAAGAGTAGCAGTCACCAAGTCAGAGGCCCAGATGCTCTAAAACCAGTGACCTGTTTTGACAGTTTTTGCGACAATTCCATTTGCCAACCCAATGCAGAAAACAGCTCACTGTGTGATTTTCTGCACAATCACTCATTCTGTGATCCAATCATGCAAATAAGCTCATTAATATTAAAATTCCATGTAAATTAGTAGAGTAATTGATGCTCTAACATGGTTTAACTTTGGATGACTTGCGATATGGATGTAAACGGACTTAGACGTCCCTTTCGATTATGCCCCTCTGTGCATGTTACATATGCACAATATCTGCCCCATTAGAAAAAAAAAGCAGCCCCCCACCCACCGATGACGGCCCTCCCCAACAAACCAGCACCATGAACCGACCTCCCCTTCCACAGCAGCAAAAATGGCAGGAGAAATGCCCACTTCATTTTGCTAAGCCCCCCACTCCCCTCCCCCGAGATGAAAATTGGCAGGAGGGATGCTCACTCACTCCTGCTATGCACCTCCGCACCTCGCACAAAAGAAAATTGGCAGGAAGCCCACTCCCTCCTGCCAATGGAGGCCTCTCCAGAACCATCCCCTTCCCCCCTCCCGAAAAAAAAGACAGGAGGGATGCCCACTCCCTCCTGAACTGGATACTCCCCCAAACCTTCCTCTTGGTACCTTTGTCTGTTGGAAGGAGGCGGGAAGCACGCTTCCTCCTCCTTCAAGGCCCGCCAATCCTAAAGGGCAGATCTTCCCTCCTCGGTGCATCCTGTGATGCACAGGGAGGGGCCCAAGGCCCTGTTAAATTCAGCTATGCCAGGAATTCTGGAACCACCACTGCGATGACTGAACACAGTTTCCATGTGAAAGTGTGGTATCCACAGAAAGGCATTGACTGACTGGCGATCCAGGATTGGAGGAGTGTGGCATAGTGGTTAGAGCTACAGCCTCGGCACCCTGAGGTTGTGGGTTCAAATCCCACACTGCTCCCTGTGACCCTGGGCAAGTCACTTAAGCCACAATTCTGCAAGAAGGCGCCTAACACATAGCCATGCCCATGGCTAACATGCATAGCACCTATTTTTTTGAAGGCCACCTAAATTTTTAGAGGCACTTTGTTGCAGAATCGTGCTTTCTTGATGGGTGCCTATGTTTCAATTATTGCTGATTAAAAAGCTTAATTGAGCTTGTTGCTCAATTTAGATAGGCACCTATCTAGTTGGGCGCCTCCAAAATAGGTGCCTAACATTAGGCTCCGGTTACAGAATTTGGGCCTTAATCCTTCACTACCCCAGCTACATTAGATAGATTGTGAGCTCACTGGGACAGATAGGGAAAATGCTTAAAGTACCTTTATGTAAACCGCTTTGAGTGTGGTTGTAAAACTACAAAAAGGTGTTATAAGTGCCTTTCTGAGTCTTTCTTTGGCACAATGAAGTATAAGTAGTATTTTTCAGAGCTTGATTCGCTTTCAGGAACTGTTTCTACAGCTTGAATGTCCAAGAGACTCTGCAAAGTCACTTCAACCTTTAGCACTTTCTCTGGTCTTCCCACAGGAGAGTCCAAAATAAATCTGGAGGGAGGCAAAAGAAGTCTATCTTGTGTCCCTACCGTATGATGTCCATCACCCACTGATCTGAGGAAATTTGTTCCCACTCTTCTAGGAATGCTGAAAACTGGCCTCCAATGTGAGGAATGGCATTATTGGGACTTATTAAAAGCGGTGCTGGTGCAAGAACCCAAAGTCTGTTGGCATCTGGGGTTGCTATAGCATTGTCTTTAACTCTGGGAATATTTCTGACCAGACGAGCCCATGGAATTTTGGTGAAACCTGTTTCAGAGACGAAAATTGCTATGACTACCTCCTGGAACACGAGACTTGTTGTCCAGGAGGGACACTGGCCATAAGGTCATCTAACCCTTTGCCGAAAAGCATTTGACCTTTAAAAGGGAGTCTGCTGAGAGTTGCCTTGGAGGCTGAATCTTCAGCCCAGTGATGGATCCAGAGTGTTCTGTGATTTGAAACAGCATAAGCTGAAACTTTGCCTAGAACCTGTATAAGGTCATATAGGGCATTTGCCACATAATCAACCCCCCTCTAGCACCAGCTGGCAGCAGGCATCATCCTCCACTGAAAGATCTCAGCATTACCATCGCAAAAGAGGCAGCTGCTGCCACCTTAATACCTGAAGCAACTTCAAAAAGCTTTTTCAGTGTGCTTGGTCACCTGAGTCATAGCTGAATCTATTTTTGGCTGCTGAAATAGCTGCTGAAAATTTGGCGCCATAGGATAAAGTTTAACTATGGTCTTAGTCTAAAGCAGTGGTCTCAAACATGCGGCCTGTGGGCCGCATGCGGCTCCCCAGGGACTATTTTGTGGCCCGCGATCTGTCCTTGCCTAAACCAGGGGTCCCCAATCTGCTTCCCTTCCCACTGCCCTCTCCCAAGCCACCACAATCGGGGAACAGGCCAGCGCCCGAGGTCTTAGCTCTCCCTGCATATCTTCCCCAGCTCGGAGCCGACTAATTCTCGCCACCCGATGTTCAATTCTAATGTCGGGGAGGAAGTTCTGGGCCAGCCAATCGCTGCCTGGCTGGCCCGGAAGTTCCTCCCCGACGTTAGAATTGACGTCAGGTGGCGTGAATTGGTTGGCCCCTCGCTGGGGAAGATATGCAGGGAGAGTTAAGACCTCGGCACTGGCCTGTTCCCCAATTGTGGCGGCGGCAGCCTGTTCCCCGATTGCGGCGGTGGCGGCCTGTTACCCGATTGCGGTGGTGGCGACATGTTCCCCAATGGTGGTGGCTTGGGGGAGGGCAGGGAGAAGTAAAGAAAGAAAGGGGGGGACAGAGAGACAGAAAGAAAGAAGGGAAATGCGACACAGACAGAAAGGGGCATGGAGAGAGAAAGGGCAGGCATGGAGAAAGAAAGAGGGCACAAAGAGAGAGAGAAAGAAAGAAAGAAGGGGCAGGGTGAAAGAAATAAAAAGTTGGGGGAGGGAAGGAGACAGATGCCAGACCAGGGGAAAGGAAGGAAGGAGGGATGGAGAGAAAGGAAAGAAAGAGATGTCAGACCATGGAAATAGGAACAGAAGAAGAGAGAGATAGAAGGGAAGGTAAGACATGGAAACATAGATTTTGAAAAGAAAGCAGAAAAATTGAATATTAAGTTAATGCCAAAGATGGATGCAAGGCAGAAAGTGAAGACGGAGAGAAAAACAGTCAAAGGACAAGAAGACCCTGGAAACATAGTTAAATGCACAGAAAAATAAAGTCATCAGACAACAAAGGTAGAGAAAATGATTTTATTTTCAATATAGTGATTGAAATGTGTCAGTTTTGAGAAAGGAAAGATATTAAACTTTAAATGTGGGGGCTGCAGAAAAAATAGGGTACTTAGGAGGGCCGCAGAAAAAATAGTTAATGACAATTTTGCATAAGGTAAAACTCTTTATAGTTTATAAATCTTTCCTTTAACTGTTAAAGGAAAGATTTATAAACTATAAAGAGTTTTACCTCATGCAAAGTTGTCATTAACTATTTTTTCTGCGGCCCTCCAAGTACCTACAAATCCAAAATGTGGCCCCACTAAGGGTTTGAGTTTGAGACCACTGTGTTAGAATGATTTTTAACACTTTTTATTTAGCACATGCCCTATTATTTTCAATGAGCCCTCTTTACTAAACTGCTTAAGCAATTTCTTAAAAGGTGAGAAATCTATCCCTAAATCTGTATCTGTGGCAAAGAAGGGTGAAGTGACTTGCCTAAGGTCATTAAACACATTGTTGGGATTTAATAGCTTGGCTTCCTTGATCTACTCCATTTGTTCACTGTTTTTTTTCCATTCATCTTTGTTTTTGTGTGTTGGTTTGTTTGGTTTGTTTTTCATATCATAAGTCTGGACTGATGCTTGGGACATAATAGAAAGAAAATTAGTTATTTCCTGCTAATTTTCTTTCCTTTAGTCCCAAAGGATCAGTGCAGAGCCTGCCCTTCTCAGTATGTTGTAATAGTTGGCTCATTTTCATGGTTTATAGGCACTGGGTTTTGTTTGGTTTCTGTTTAATCCAGTTTGGGATTCTTGTTTCTTTTTTTTCTAGTTTGTGATACCTTCATTGTTAAGGAGGCAGGAGTTCCATAGTGTTTCTTGTTAACCTTACTGCTTGGCTATCAGTACTCTCTATCTCCATCAGAGATCCCTCCACAGACCCCAACCTCCATCCCCAGAAAGGACTGCCAATTGTTTCACTGGTAGTCCATTGGTAAGTGGGGAGCAATGATTCTCAATTGCTCCTGACCTGACGGGCACCATATCCAAAATGGTGTCCTGAGTGGTAGTCTGCACAAGGTGGCTCACAAGCAGAGTTACTAATTTACCATGGGAGTCAGCAACTTGCGGTAGCTGACTCCCATGGTAAATCAAGGTACGGTAAAATGTTATCTATTGCCACATTTTGATAACTTCCCCCTAAAATATCTTATCAAATTGGTTAATAATATAGTATTGAACTGCAGCTAGGTTCAAACTGGTAAGATCCATGCAAACATCCATTGAATAACTGCGTTTTGGAACAATAGACATTGATAGAGATCATCAGTAGTGAAGTGAGGGTGGGAGGCACCTGGAGTGGTGGTGCCAACCTCCTCTCCCCCCCCACCTGCTGCTTCCTCTCTGCCCATCTACTCCTTCCACGCCACACTTACGCCCTCCCTCCCCACCCCCATACCTCTTAAAATTTTTGCCAACACAAGCTGCTTCTCCAGCCTACTGCTTGCGCTGGCTTTCCATCTGACATCACTTCCTGGCCATGTGACCATAAGTGATTTCAGAGGCAGCCAGGCCGGAGTGAGCAGCAGGCTAGAGTAGTTGTTCATGCTGGCGAAGATTTTAAAGAGGTATTGGAGGGGGGGGGGAAGGAGAGCACAAGTGTGGCATAGGGGTGTAGAGAGGTTCCGGCAACCCAACCAAGACCGCACCCGGGGTGCTTGCTCCCCGCCTTTACTACGCCACTGGAGATCATGCTGGATGTTTTGCTCTTTCAAAATGAAACAAAGCAAAAAATAAGCTTTATTGTGATGTAGGATTAAATAGCAGCTGTGGTGGATATCCAGTTAAAGTTATCTGGACTCATTTAATTGAATATTCAGTAAGACATCAGGACATCATAACAATGCCTTAAAGCCATCTGGATAGCTTTGCCAGATGTGTTAGACTGGCTGAGATATTCAAATAAAGTTAACTGGATAGGAGGCCGAATATTGCTTCTAGTCAGTTAGGTGCCATTGGCTCGTGTTCGAGTCCTAGCGACTTGATGAATTAAAAGAGTTCAGTTTTGTGCTAGTCCAGTAAGGGCCTCCAGTGTTATATTGCTGTTATCCAGCTAATTTTTAGATATGCGCACAGACCTCCCCTTGCTCCCTCCTTAATTATCCTGATAACCTATGGCCTGACATTTGTGGTGCCAAATTTTAACAGTAAAGACTTAGCACTAGAGTTACCAATGTGCACTGCAATTAGGTTTTCTTGCATAAGTGCGATCTGAGGTAAAATAATAGACATCAACAGTGTTTAGACTCACATTAGTAGCAATAATCCCTTTTCCAAGTGACTGCCAAAACCACTTAATCCTCTGTTGCCCCAGGTACAAAAATTTAGATTGTGAGCCCAATAGGCAAATCGAAAGTACCTGCATGTAATAAGCGTAAACTGATGTGGTTGTACCATAAAAAAAGGTAGTATATCAAATCCATGTTCCCTTACCCTTACACGTGCCGTTATGTAGAAAGGTATGACAGACTAAATTATACGTTTTGTTGGACAAATGTTTGTACCACATATAAATATGAAAAAATGAATGCAGAGTGTTTGGGGTTTAGCAGTACATTTAATAGAGTGTGGAGTCCATTGACTATTTGTAACATCATAATAATTGTAATGTATTTATTTATTTATCCATGGGATTTATTTATTTATCCAGGGGAGGGAGGGGGGAGGGAAAGATATTTTGTTTATAATTACATAATTTGTCTTATTTATAATTACATAATTTGTCTTATCGTAGTAATTTGGTAAGGGGGGAGGAAATGATTGTTCTAAGTATAAATTGTATGTTTAATAATGCGTTTTATGAAATACTAGCTGATGCCCCGGCGTTGCAAGGGTATTTAATTATAGCAATAACACTGTAAATGGATTCAAATAAAGATACTTTATAGTGGTGAATGAAATTATTTTTTTACAGCTTTATAAAAAGTACAATATTCAAATTATAATGTGAACTATTTGACAAAATGAATACAATTCAACTAACACAAAACTTGATTATAAACAACATTTTTAGTTTCACCTCCAGGAGCAAGAACATATAAATTCTTGGGTGAACCCACCCTTGAGCAAGCAACATAGAGTTGACCATGGGAAAAACAGGGGGATCTTAAATCCACTCCACAGTATGTAATAATCTGTCCCTGTGATTTGTTGATTGTGATAGAGAATGCAAGTATCACTGGAATTTGCAATCTCTTAAACTGAAAAGGAAGATGTGTTGCAAGTTTCGTTCAAATCGGGCAAGCCGTTTTTGCATTGGCAGCTTTGTACAATTTTTCCATTGACATGAATGGGTGAAATCTGATTTTCTGTTTGTAGCTCTGCCCACGTGTGCAGGTGGGCTGCGAGACCCCCAGAACATATCACCCCAGGTAGTGAGGGATCTGCATACCAAGTTTAGTTCAAATCGGGCAAGCTGTTTTTGCGTTGGCAGCTTTTTTCATTTTTGCCATTGACATGAATGGGTGAAATCTGATTTTCTGTTTGTAGCTCCGCCCATGTGTGCAGGAGGGCCGCGAGACCCCCAGAACATATCACCCCAGGTAGTGAGGGATCTGCATACCAAGTTTCGTTCAAATCGGGCAAGCCGTTTTTGCGTTGGCAGCTTTTTTCATTTTTGCCATTGACATGAATGGGTAAAATCTGATTTTCAGTTTGTAGCTCCGCCCACGTGTGCAGGTAGGCCGCGAGACCCCCAGAACATATCACCCCAGGTAGTGAGGGATCTGCATACCAAGTTTCGTTCAAATCGGGCAAGCCGTTTTTGCGTTGGCAGCTTTTTACATTTTTGTCATTGACATGAATGGGTGAAATCTGATTTTCAGTTTGTAGCTCCACCCACGTGTGCAGGTAGGCCGCGAGACCCCCAGAACATATCACCCCAGGTAGTGAGGGATCTGCATACCAAGTTTCGTTCAAATCGGGCAAGCCGTTTTTGCGTTGGCAGCTTTTTACATTTTTGCCATTGACATGAATGGGTGAAATCTGATTTTCAGTTTGTAGCTCCGCCCACGTGTGCAGGTGGGCCGCGAGACCCCCAGAACATATAACCCCAGGTAGTGAGGGATCTGCATACCAAGTTTCGTTCAAATCGGGCAAGCCGTTTTTGCATTGGCAGCTTTTTACATTTTTTCCATTGACATGAATGGGTGAAATCTGATTTTCTGTTTGTAGCTCCGCCCACGTGTGCAGGTGGGCCGCGAGACCCCCAGAACATATCACCCCCAGGTAGTGAGGGATCTGCATACCAAGTTTCGTTCAAATTGGTCAAGCCGTTTTTGCGTGATCGCGGCACATACACACACACATACATACACACATACATACCTCCGATTTTATATATATAGATTTATGTTCAGATAATTGTATTGCATTGTCAAAGTTTAAAAATCAATAAAGATTTATTAAAAAAAAAAAAGAAAAGAAAAGTCTAAGTCTGTTTTGGGCCTAAGTCGGCCAAAGGCCCATTTTCAAAAAATACGTCCAGCATATTTTTTTTTTTTTTTTTTTTGAAAATCGTCTAACTGTAAATCCAGCCGTCTGATCATCCAGACTGCTAAATTATCCATCTTTATACCCCATTTTCATCCAAAAATTTGTTCAAGTCAAAAATGCCTAGAAAAAGATCTTTTGGATGTGGGTGGAGTCAGCAAAGTGATGGACTGGATACCCAAACATTGCACCAGAGTAGTGGGGTACCTTACAGAGCACTGCTGTGAACTTCACAAAAAGGGTGCCATATACACATCTCACCACAACAACCTTATAGGTCATGGTGAGCCCTCCAAAACAACCCCCAGAACCAACTAGACCCACCTGTCCACCACCCCTTATGGCTGCAGGTGCCACTTATCTGGCAGTACAAAAGGGTTTGTTTGTTTTTTTGGGGGTGCACATGTTTCACCATGAATGCAGTGATTAGAATGACTTATGGGTTCTTCTCTCCATGGTTCACTAACCCACCCCAAAGCCCACTTAAGCCACCTCTATGCAGCTCTGCTAGGCTTTCCTATGCCAGGCTGCCAGGTGCTGATGTTCTGGAGGCAGATATGTAAAGTTGTTATTACAATTTTTATGGGGGTGGAGGTGTGGGGTCAGTGATCACTACGGCAATGTGTGGGGGTCTGTACTTTGTGTCTGCAGTGCTTATCTGGTCATTTCTTGTGACTTAGAACTGGTTTTAGATGGTCTAAGTCACAACGTCCAAGATCCATCTAGACATTGTTGTAAAACTTTTGGTTATGCATGCAGTACGACCAAGTCTAGGATGGCCCACATCCCGCCCAAATCGCCACTCCTCCTGACATGCCCCTTTTAGCCCTGGACGTCCTGCAGTACTGTGAAGGCCTAAGTCATTTTTAGATACGTTCAAAACCCGGTTCGATTATAGGCACTTAGACGACTTGTCTCATCTAGGTGCTGATTTAGGTAGTTTTTTAGAAGTATTTCCGTTTCGATTATGAGTCCCTTAGTGAATCAGGCCCATACTAATTCTTTATTAGCATCCATAGCATAGCAGTGAATGGGCAAGGGCCAACCAGTTTTGGACTTGGGCCCACCCATTAGCAGCCCACCTTTGCTGTGGCTGGCAGAGAACTTCAAGCCATGCCACCTGAAGACTTCTGTGCTGCCACCACTGCTGGTAACCCGTACATGCTCAAAAGTGAGAATGCCAGCAGTGGTAGAGGTTCAGGGAGAGTGGATACCAAGCAAAACAAAGAGAAAAGCTTGCCCTAATGTAGTAAAACAAACAACAGAAAAGGCAAGAGAGAGATGTCCTTTTTCTGAAGTGGTAACTGCAAATCCTCCACAATAACTGTAGTGGGTGTTTCCAGCATTTGTCTATGCAAGTAATACAGGGAAAACACACAGAACATACATTTACATTGCATTGCAATTAAGGGACCATTATTGACTCGCCCATTTTCCTCCAATCATTATGCTCTCTTTTCAGATCTACTAGGAAACACTTAGGTGCATATAAATGTAGTCCTGCGCAGAACTGCTGTTTCTGGGCTGATTCAGCACTTTGCTTCTGTTACAATGCTTTTCTCGGTGTGGAAATAGTTCATAATGCTAGGCAACAGTGCATGCTAATTCTCATGTTAACTGCTTAATGCTCATGTAGCCTATCCTGTCTTGTAAACCTAGGTTAAAGTTTGCCTTTTGTAAGTGGAAGTATTCTCATGTTTTCAAACATCAGAATAATAAAGCCCCACAGTTTAAGAAAAGGGGAACCATTTTTGAACATCAAACACATCTGCTCGTTGAATTTTAAGACTTAAAAATAAGTCTAAGTGAACTGAAGCAGTTCTTGATCTGCAGGGTTGGGAAATAAATGTTCTTTGCTTTCTCTCTCTCTTTCCCCTTCACTTCCACTCATACACACACTTTTTTCATGTTTTTCTAAAGTACTGCCCATTGGATTGGGTGAAAATGATATCCTGTTGGTACTGTATTTACCGTAGTCCTCTCATGACTGAAATGATGTTTTGCTCTTTTGGATGCAATAAATACATAAGCATTTCGTAGGACCTTCAATAAATCTAGGTGAAATATTGTCTGCTTTTTCATCTGATAATTGAAGTCTGGCAAGTTTTTGAACTGTTTGTTCTGCAGGATGATTTAAAAGTTGTGCTTTATCAAATCAAAACTGTTCTGGCAAAGAATAGCATTAGGTTGCCAAATGGATGTACAGGCTTATCCTGTCCTGGTTTTATCTTATTGTAGAGAGGGACTTTCAGTTCTTATTTTTTATTTATCTTAAGAATAGCAGGAATACCGGTCCTTGCATGGTGAGGAGTTAAACCAGGAATGGATTGGGCTGTCCTGAAAAAAAATATATAGACAGCTGGCAACCCTAGGAAATAACAAACCATGAACAGTGAGAAATACATTGGGAACAGTCTTCCTCTCAAGGGGGAGTAGGCAACCTCACGGGAGTAGGCAACCTATGGATACCAGTCTTCATCCAGCCCCGACCAGCCTCACCCCAGTCCCGCCCCCTCAATCTGTTCTCTTGCCAGGTTTTGAAAAGCCATCTGGATGCCTGGACATGTCCTCTAAAAAGACGACATGTCCGGGTAAATCTGGACGTCTGGTAACCCTATGGATTTTCAGGAAATCCCCAAAGAATGTGTAAGAAAGAAATTTACATGCACACAGTTTCAAGTGGATGCAAATTTTTCTCATGTATATTCATTAAGGCTATTTTGAATGCTCAAGTTAACTGGTGTCCACAAAGACTGGAAATGTCTACCTCTGTTTTATGGATGTCTGTTGGGTGAATGTAGAAAGGGGAGTTGCAGTGTGTATGTCATAAGGAAGGTGACTGATCTTAGAGCTTCTTTAAAGCCATTCCAGTGATTTATGATCCACTCCTCAGAGCTCTCCTGGCAAGTCTAATTGTAGTGGTGTTCCTGGTATGTCACTTATGTGCAATAGAGGCCTATAAACCAAACTCTGACTAGGCCTGAACCAAACTGTCATGTTGTCTTTCTGCTTACTGCATCCTGATTGCCATCACAATGATGCTGGTGTACCAAGAAGCATCTGCACTTCATTGCAGTGTATGTGGAGTTGTGAAAAATACAGATTTACAATGACACAAGAATGTGATAAGACCCTTTTATGGCACATAAATGGTGTCTGATCCAACATGTATACGAGTGTTTTCCATGCCTGCTTTTGTCACCTAGACAGAGGAATGTGTGAACTTATTGGGCCAAGACAATCACCCGAGGAAACTGGACCAAAGTTTGGATGAGACTTTAGCCTAAAGAAAAAAATATAAAGGAACTTTGGCACTTGGAGAAGACAGACGCAGAGCTGCTAGTCTGACCTGGAGACTACCTCTGTGGCTAACTAAGTACTGGACCTCTCTGTCTTCCACAACAGAGAAGGGCAAACTTATATTCATGGTTTCTCATCTTATGTGAATGACCAACTGCATTAGCTAGCTGAAAGCTGAGGCTTTTTCTCTCTCTAGCCAGATTGTATATAGGGGCCAGCTGTGTGTATGCTCAGCAAGCCAAAGAAATCCATTGTATATCCAGGACGGTTGAGATATTGCCCGGATAAACCTGAAGATTTCTTCTATAGTTAGATTCGGATATCTCTGCCAGTGAGTATGTGACGGCATGGTTTGTTATCCGAATATACTGGTTGCTAGTATTCTTACCACTACTACTACTATTTATCACTTATATAGTGCTGAAAGATGTATGCAGTGCTGTACATTTTGACATTCAATAGACAGTCCCTGCTCAGAAGCGCTTACAATCTATCTTGGACGGACAGACATGGTATAAAGGGTTGGGGTATTCTTACTCAGGAATTCCTTTTAGCACTGCAATAGAATATTTATTTAGATACATGTTTTTGCATTATGCACTACTATGTGTATTTTATGTAGTCTTAGTAGTATTCATTGTGTGTTTGCGTGCATTTCGCTAATTATTATTACCAGTATTTATTAACCTATAATCTGCGACTGGAGCGAAAACTGAAGAAGGGGAAGTCTGCGATCCTAGTGGGAGACTCAATCCTTAGGCAAGTAGATAGCCACATAGCAGGTGGGAGAGAGGATAGATTAGTGACCTGTCTCCCAGGAGCGAGAACAAAGGACATTGTGGACAAAATTGGGAAGATCCTAGAAGGAGCAGAGACGGAAGAGACTACAGTAATGATTCACATCGGGACAAATGATGTCAGCAGGAGGGACTACAGTAGAAGTGCACTGATAGAACAATTCAAGATTCTGGGAAGGAAGTTGAAGATGAGGACTCAGAAGATAGCATTTTCAGAGATCCTACCACTACAGAGGGCAGATGTGAAGAGGCAGACGGAATTACAATCAATAAATGCGTGGATGAGGAGATGGTGTGAGGAAGAGGGGTTCTACTTCGTGAGGAACTGGACAACATTTTGGGGCAAGAGCAAGCTCTTCAGGAGAGATGGACTGCACCTGAGCGCAGCAGGAACTAGACTTCTAGCAAACAACTTCAGGAGAGGAATAGAACAGGCTTTAAACTAAGAAGAAGGGGAAAGCCGACAGTCGACCAAGTGTCGACGATTCGGAAGAAGGTATCCCGTGAAGATACTGAGTGGGAAAAATGCAGGGAAGAAACATCGAGCAAAATACAGGAGTTGACTGATCCAGAAGAGGAGGATTGTAGAACAGGAGAAGAAAATAAAGATTGAAGCACAGGGAAAGGAAACGAAGACAAAAAAATACCAGGACCTAAATTGCATATATACTTATGCAAGGAGCCTAAGGAACAAAATGGGGGAATTAGAAGTCATGGCCAAAACTGAGAACCTAGACATCATTGGGGTCTCCGAAACATGGTGGAATGAAGAAAACAAATGGGACATAGCACTACTGGGGTACAAACTATCGCGAGGACAGGTCAGGCCAGAAAGGAGGAGGAATAGCCCTATACATAAAAGAAAACATACACTCGACCAGAGTGGACACAGCAGTGATGACCAACAAATTGGAATCGCTATGGGTTAAAATACCGGAAAGGAAACAGCCCGAGATAAGGATGGGCCTGTACTATCATCCACCTGGGCAAACCGAAGCTACGGATGAAGAAATGGAAGCAGAGATGAAACGAGAATGCAAAAGCGGAAACATGATTATTATGGGAGACTTCAACTATCCTGGGATAGACTGGAGTCTTGGAAACTCAAAATGCACTAGGAAGTCTGAATTCCTGGAGGCTATACGGGCTATAAGAGAACCGACGAGAGGGAATGCCACCTTGGATCTAATCCAATATGGGCTAAGAGTACTTGCAAAGGAAGTGGAAGTAGTGGGACCGCTGGGAAACAGCAATCACAATATGATCAAGTTCAAAGTTGAACTAGGAATACCGAAGGGAAAGAGAACCACCGTGACAACTTTTAACTTCAAGAAAGGAAACTATGAAGCATTGAAGGTAATGTTAAGGAAGAAACTTAGGAGCAGCTTGAAGAAATGGCAGACTGTAGAGCAAGCCTGGTCTTTATTCAAGGACACGGTGAGCGAGGCGCAAAATCTGTATATCCCCAGATTCAGAAAAGGGTGCAAAATGAACAGAACAAAGGACCCAGCGTGGATAACTAAAGTGAAGAAAGCGATAGGTGATAAGAAGAATTCTTTCAAGAAATGGAAAAAGGGCAAAACCGAGGAGAACTTGAAAGAACACAGCAAGTATCAAAAAGAATGTCACCTTGTGGTTAAAAAAGCAAAAAGAGAATATGAAGAGAGGCTAGCCAGGGAAGCACAAAATTTCAAACCATTCTTCAGATATGTTAAAGGGAAGCAGCCGGCCAGGGAGGAGGTGGGACCGCTGGATGACGGAGATAGGAAGGGAGTGGTGAAGGAGGAGAAAGAAATGGCGGAGAGACTAAACATGTTCTTTTTGTCAGTATTTACAAAAGAGGACACATCCAACGTACCGGAACCTGAACAAATCTTCAAAGGAGACCAAGCAGAAAAATTAACATCCATGGAAGTAAGCCTCGAAGACGTTCACAGGCAGATAGGAAAACTAAAACCTGACAAACACCAGGCCCAGACGGAATCCACCCTAGGGTACTGAAAGAACTGAAGGGGGAGATAGCGACACTACTACAGCAAGTCTGTAATCTATCCCTAAAAACAGGCGTGATCCCGGAGAATCGGAAGATAGCCAATGTTACGCCCATCTTTAAAAAGGGATCAAGAGGTGACCACGGGAACTACAGACCAGTAAGTCTGACCTTGGTTCCGGGGAAAATGGCAGAAGCGCTGATAAAAAAAGCATTGAGGAGCATCTAGAAAGGAATAAACTTATGGTAACAAGCCAACATGACTTCTTCAAGGGAAGGTCATGCCTGACAAACTTATTGCACTTCAAAGAAATTAACAAATGGATAGACAAAGGGGACCCCATAGACATCATATATTTAGACTTCCAAAAAGCCTTTGACAAAGTACCCCATGAACGCCTACTTCGGAAACTGAAGTACCATGGGGTGGAAAGAGATGTACACAGATGGATCAGAAATTGTTTGGCGGGTAAGAAGCAGAGGGTAGGAGTGAAGGACCACTACTCGGACTGGAGGAGGGTTACGAGTGGTGTTCGCAGGGGTCGGTGCTTGGACCGCTGCTGTTCAATGTATTTATAAACGATCTGGGATGAAATGCAAAGTAATAAAATTTGCAGACGACACCAAACTATTTAATGGGGCTAGGACTAAAGAGGACTGCAAAGATTTACAAAGGGACCTGAACAAGCTAGCGGAGTGGGCGACGAGATGGCAGATGAAGTTTAATGTAAAGAAATATAAAGTCTTGCACGTATGGAACAGGAACCTGAGGTACAGCTACGCGATGGGAGGGCTTTTACTGAGTGAGAGTACCCAAGAAAGGGATTTAGGGGTAATAGTGGACAAGACCATGAAGCCGTCGACACAGTGTGCAGCGGCCGCTAAGAAAGTGAATAGAATACTAAGTATAATCAAGAAGGGTATTACAACCAGAACGCAAGAAGTTATCCTCCCGTTGTATCAGGCAATGGTGAGCCCGCATCTGGAGTACTGCGTCCAATATTGGTCGCCATATCTAAAGAAGGATATGGCAATACTCAAGAGGGTTCAGAAGAGAGCGACACATTTGATAAAAGGTATGGAAAACCTTTCATACGCTGAAAGATTGGAGAAACTTGGGCTCTTTTCCCTGGAGAAGCGGAGGCTTAGAGGGGATATGATAAAGACTTACAAAATCATGAAGGGCATAGAGAAAGTGGAGAGAGACAGATTCTTCAAGCTTTCGAAAATTACAAGAACAAGAGGGCATTCGGAAAAATTAAAAGGGGACAGATTTCAGAACCAATGCTAGGAAGTTCTTCTTCACCCAATGGGTAGTGGACACCTGGAATGCGCTTCCAGATGGCGTGATAGGACAGGGTACGGTATTGGAGTTCAAGTAGGGATTGGATAATTTCCTGAACAAAAGGGAATAGAAGGGTATAGATAGAGGGTTACTAACAGGTCCTGGACCTGATGGGCTGCCGCGTGAGCAGACTGCTGGGCATGATGGACCCCTTGTCTGACCCAGCAGAGGCACTGCTTATGTTCTTATGTTCACTCTGGCATTGTTCTTTGGAAAACAATCTGAGACAGATCTTTGGCTAACCTCAGTGAGTTTGTAGCCTCTTTCCCTAGACATTTACGTGCCCAGAGAAATACAAATTAGGGAATTTCTGATCTGCAGCAGAGTGTAGTGTTCCTATATACTGTGATTGTAACTTAATAATTGCTTCATAATTTTCAGAATATTCACAATGAATATTGTGGCATTGTGTGGGTATGGCACAGTCTGGGTCACCTGGTCTATCCTTTCTTCAATTCCAATAAAAATCTGCATCCAGTCTGGTATTTTTAGTTCTCCAATTAAAACACTCAAAAATATCAAGTATACAAAATCAAAAAGGTTTTCACTTCAAAGGAATCAGACTCCAATCCAATAAGCCTATTTCTCTATAGTGCTGTCAGGAACATGTCTCTGATAGAGAATGCATAAAACAAGAAAAAATATAGCCTTCACGCCAAGGTCTAGATTTTCAGGGTACAAGGATCTTCAGATTCCTTCGGGTAGCATAACCCGATGTGACTACAATCCTCATTGATCCTTAATAGAGTAATCAGTAAATCTTATAATTTGTTTTCTTAAATATAAATTTTCTATATCTTATTTATCATGTTGCAAATAGTAGACTTAGCTTAGCTTGCAGCAGCACCTCTTCCGAAGTGAGCCCCGTTTCATTCAGAACAGAACAAGTCATTTCTATACCGCAGTTCAATGCAGTTTACAAAATTTAACAAATAATACAATCTAAAGAAAATTGATTAATTTGCGAACAAATGTGCCTTCAGTTGCTTTCAAAAATTATTGTAAGACATGGAACTCAATAACAGGTTTCAGTTCCTTGTCCCAGAAATCTGCCTGAAAAGAAAGCAAAGCTTGGTGGTATTTTGTGTAACGACAGACTTTGAAAGATGGAAAACTAAAAAGGCTGTGAGGGGCATAATCAAAAGAAATATCTAAGTCCGTTTTGGGCCTAAGTCGCCCAAAGTCGTACACGAGAAAAGGTCCTTTTTTCGAAAATCGGCCAACTGTACGTCCAGCTGTCTGATCCCCCAGACTGCTAAGTCGTCCATCTTTATACCCCATTTTCATCCAAAAATTCATCCAAGTCACAAACACCTAGAAAAATACCTTTTGAGTGCAGGAGGGACCAGAAAAGTGATGGACTGGACACCCAGACATGGCACCAGAATAGTGGGGTACCTTACAGGGCACTGTTGTAAACTTCACAAAAAGGGTCCCACATAAACATCTCACAACAGCTCCATTCTAGGTCATGGTGAGCCCTCCAAAACACCCCCCGAATCTACTAGATCCACCTAACTACTACCCCAATAGCCCTTATGGCTACAGGAGCCATTTATATGGCAGTACAAAAGGGTTTGGGTTTTTTTGGGGGTTCACATGTTTCACCATGAATGCAATGATTAGAGTGGCTTATGGGTCCTTCTCTCCATGGTTCACTAACCTACCCCCAAGACCACTTAAGCCACCTCTGTGCAGCTCTATTAGGCTTTCCTATGCCAGGCTGCCAGGTGCTGATGTTCTGGAGGCAGATATGTAAAGTTGTTGTTATGATTTTTATGGGGTGGGGGAGGGTCAGTGATCACTGGGGCAGTATGTGTGGGTCTTAACTTTTTGTCTGCAGTGCTTATCTGGGCACTTTGGATACCTTCTTGTGACTTAGACCTGGTTTTAGATGGCCTAGGTCACAACATCAAGGTTCTGTCTAGGCAGTGTTGTAAAACTTTTGGTTATATATGCAGTACGACTAAGTCTAAGATGGCCCAAGTCCCACCCAAATCCCGCCCTCAACACTCCTCCTGACACGCCCCTTTTAGCTCTGGTCGTTCAGCAGCACTGTGAATGCCTAGGTCGTTTTTAAATATGTCTAAAACCCGGTTCAATTATCGACACTTAGACGAGCTGTCTCACTGATCGTCTAAGTACCAATTTAGACCAGTTTTTAGACGTATTTACGTTTCGATTATGAGCCCCTATGTGAACTGCGTGAATGCTTGGATTGAGTAAAGAAAAATAATTTAGATAAGTACCGTATTTTTTTGCTCCATAAGACACACAGGACCATAAACACATCCTAGATTTAGAGGAGGAAAACAAGAAAAAAAAAAACCATTCTAAACCAAATTCTCCCTGCAAGGCTCTGCACCCAACCCCACACTCCTTGCCAGGTTCCTCACCCTGTCCCCCCTCCCTGCCAGGCTCTGTACCCTGTCCCCCCTCTTGTGGTCTAGTGGTAGGCGGGGACAGGGCACAGGGCAGTGCCTAGTGGCTGGCAGGCAGGTAGGGACAGGGCAGGCAGGGAAGTCTTTCTGTTTCCAGCTCAGCTTTGGAAATGGCTTTTCATATTTATTTCCTCTTTTTTTATTTTTTTAAAGCAATTCACATGTCCAGCACAAAGCCTCTTGCCTCAGCTGTACATTTGTTGTAAATTTACTGTAATTCCAGCAGGAGGGCCCCCCTTCCCTGGTACCTTTCTGCAGGATCCCCCCTCCCTCTCACTGTAGTAAGATTTATGGATGACTAATCAGTTACATAAACAAATACGTGCCTGTTAGTTTTCTAGGGAAGACCATAATATCTCATCCAGGTTCAGCAAGCTTTGCCTACTTACACGACACAGAGACCCAGGCTATGATAAATACTTTATTATGAAAATAGAAAAATATAATTCATAAGCCAGCAGCAATAACTAATTATTGTTCACATAATATCCTAATACATATATGAAACACAGTACATAATTATCACTCCACACTTGTTAGATAAATGAGTAAAACTAATTCTTTGAGCCAAACCAGCTGACGGCCTTTCTCTCCTTGTCCCACCTGGAGAAGGGAAAGAAATGAGGGCTTTAAGATATTAGACGCCTGAACATCAGTTAACCATGTACCATGTATCTGTAGTTAGTATTTTCCTGTTATTCTGTTCATATTACATCATGGATCTTATGGTGGACTTGAGAGATTATGCAATATTTTGTTCTTATGTAAAATTATGACATTTCTTCTGTTTCTTTTGCTGTAATCACTTTCTGTACAAGTTTTATCTTGATTTGTTATTTGAAGTTCATAAATAAATAATAAAAAAACCAACTAATTCTTACACTCTAATTCCTTATAATAATAATTCCTGAATAGCAGCAACTAAAAATATAGCTTATCACCACAGGTGCTTCACTTCCTTATCCCAAAGAGAATAGGATTCCCTCTCTAACCCAGCTGAAAAGACATATAATTCCATATTCTCAACATCCAATTAGGCCGTGGCACAAAATCAGATGAAAGGAAGACGTCTTTTATCAGCTGTAAATTAGGTTGGCAGCAAAGGTTTCCTTTATGTGATGGAATCCAGATCTGTATAAAAGTCCGGTTCTCTCTCTCAGGCAGAGAGTCACAAGAGGTAACTTTCCAGGTCTTAATTATTATCGAAGATATGCAGAGAAAACCTATGATAAGATGCAAGTTCTCTCACATCCCAACACAGACTAAAGTAATCATTAGGTACATTCCACTTGGTTCATCAGATGACCAATCCAGAAACATAACTTAGATGAATAGCCTTTCTGTATAAAGTCTCGCTCAGGCCGTGAAACAGAGGCACCTTCGTTAGATAAGACCAGCACATGAGCCATGACTCCCCCAAGATTCACACAGGCTGAGCATGTAGGCATAGCTGGATGTCCTTGACTATAATACAGTTCTGGTACATACCCAGAATGCATCAGGCAGAAACAGCAAAGATGTATTCTTCTTTCTCTTCTTGCTAGGTTTAGACTGGAATGATTTCTTGCAAACAATGGTTCAGGCTTGATGATGTCAGAGAGGCCTAACCTTCAGGTGCAAATAAGGAAACACCCCTACATCACCCCCCCCCCCCCGGTACCTCCAGCAAATTAAAAAGTAAAAAATCAGGGACAATGAAAGTCTGACAGCATTCTTACAAAAGCTACACAGATGTCCCTCCAGAGCAGGGCAGCCTGGTGTTTAGTGCAGTAGACTAAACCAAGTGACCCAGGTTAAAATACTATTAACTACTTTTTTTTTTTGTGAGCACTCTAGGAACAGAAATACCACATTTTTCGTTCCAGTGAGAGGCAGGCGCGAGCCCTGAGCGCGCCTGCCTGGTTCCTGTCCATTTGACATTTTTTTTCTTTCTCCATGTTCACTATCCATCTTCCATCTCTGTGTACCTATTTTTCCTCATGCTCAGCGTCTCCATTTTCTGTGTCCCATATACTTTGCTGTCCAGCATCTCTCGTGTCAATCTCATTGCATTCTTCATCACCATTTTATGTCCCTCCTCCCCCCCCCCCCCCTCATGTCCAGCATCACTCCTTTGCAGGGTGGTATACTTAGGAGTAATGTTAGGAAATTATTTTTCACAGAGAGGGTGGTGGATGCCTGAAATGCCCTACTGAGAGAAGTGGTGGAGAGGAAAATGGTGATGGAATTCAAAAAAGTGTGGGATGAACACAGAGGATTTATAATGATTGATTAACTAAAGCCGGTACCGGGCAGACTTGCACAGTCGGTGTCCTGTATATGGCAACTCAGTTTAGAAGGGCTTCGACAGGAACTTGGACCAGGAGGATGGTGCTGGGCAGATTCTATGGTCTGTATCCCACAGAGATGGTTTGGCTAGGCTGCAGTGAGCTTTGACGTCAACTCCAGTAGCTGGAAGCTAAGGACAATATTGGGTGGACTTTACGGTTTATGACTCAGAAATTACTAAGGAAAAAAGACAATTTAATCTAATTCTGAATTTATGATGTGAATAATTATTGGGCAGACTGGATGGACCGTTCAGGTCTTTATCTAATATCTACTGTCAGTTACTCTGTTTCTATGTTTGTTCTACTGGATTAGGCTACTTATCCATACTTCTTTTTGCAGAAAAAGTTTAGCACTGTAGGACAGTTGTTTTCAAACATGTGCTGGAGGACCCCCAGCAAGTTGGGGTTTTCAGGATGTCCACAATGAATATGTTTTAGTTAAGTTTGCATTCATTGTCTCTTTGCATGTAAATATTAATGAGACAGATTGTTGTGGACTTCCTGAAATCTTACCAGCTGGGCGTCCTAAGAGACAAGTGTGGGAACATTCATTCTATGTTAATTTGTTTGGGGTTTTTTTCACGTGTCAAGAAAGGCATTTGGCATGACTGAGGGAAGATATGACTGTCTCACAGAGCTTTGATCCCGTACATAAATTTTTGCACATCTCTCAGTTCTGTCAAAATTAGGCCATCGGGACTGCTAGATAAACTGAGCTGTTCAATAACATTCAGGCTGTCTCCAGTCAGAAATGCACAAAATAAATAAGACCTTTGCTCTTGTATTTTGTTATAACATTTGTTAGTAATACTTAGTGCTGATTACAAATCTCCAAATCCAGTAAGAGAATTTAAGAATTTCCCAGCAACAAATGTAGATATGTTAGATGTTGCAATCTGGCGGAATATGGTTTGTATGGTGTCTAAATCTGAATTACAATCTGGTGAAAAAATAAATAACTTGCAAGCCACCCTTTGGACTTGGATTTCTTTATAGCAGGGGTTCTTAACCTGGGGTCCGTGAGGGTCACATAAAAATTAACATTTATATTCACTACACTATACAGCCCGGTTCTGTTGATTTTTCTCGCATATAACTAGAGAGAAGATGTAGTAGTAATAATGGTAGTAGAAAACAGTAGTAGTAGATCTGGGTTGTTGGTTTTTTTTTTTTTTTTAATTAATCTTTATTGATTTTTAAACTTTGACAGTGCCAGACAATTAATTTAAATGTAAACATTACAGAAAAGGCACTTTAACTATACAATTAATACAAAAAAACAATCATTTCCCCCTCCTCTCCATAACTTGTTATATTAATTAATCTTTATTCATTTTAAAAGCTCCCAGTAAATGTAACATATAATACAATCATTTATACTTAAATCACACTTAATATAACATCAAATTCTAAATTATCTCGAATAATCCCTCTTCCTTTGTATCCTATATTTAGTCATAAATAAAAGAAATCATAAAATAATCCCATCTCCCCACCCCACCCTGGACGTATATGAACCAAAGGAAAAAAATTTGTTTTAATTTGCACAGGAGGATTGTCTTTCTTAATTATGAGTGGCCATTACTTTTTGCATAAAAAAATAAAATGTTTTTAGATTGTTTACTTTAAAGTTTAGTAATACTTTGTGTATGTCATATATGAATGAGACAATCAAATCTTGATAAATAAAATACATAATATTCATTGCATGCAAAGTTATATTTATGTGAATATTTCTGGGAAAGGAGGTCCGTAGCTTTCATCATATTCTTAAAGGGGTTCGTGACTCAAAAAAGGTTAAGAATTGCTGCTTTAGAGGTTTATTTAAAACAGGATTTGTCAACACATTGACATTCTAAGTATGACACTCGGATAGTCCTCTAAAGAGGACATGATCAGGTTTTCACGGACATATGGTAATCCTAGTTACAACCCTAGTAACCTTACTGGGCAGATTAGATAGGCCATTTTGGTCCTTATCTGCCATCATTTACTGTGTTGCTATGTTAGGGAATAGAAACTTCAATTATCAATTATATTCATTTTATGTTTTATTTGAAATATTAGTGGAAAAACAATAGGAATGTATCACCATACTTATCTATGAGAGGGATCCAGCCCATATTTAAACACAAATAAAACATTATAGAGAACTCTATTTTTTCTCAGAATTACATACAGTATTGATATTTGGAAATATGAAAATGCACTTTTCTGGAAGGGCTTTTCTGACATCTTACCCCCTCTTTTACTAAGGTGCGCTACGCTTTTTTAGCGCGTGCTAAACACGCACTAAATGCTAATGCGTGCATGTTATCTTATGGATGCGTTAGCGGTTAGTACACGCGTTAATTTAGCGCACGCTAAAACACTTAACGCACCTTAGTAAAAGAGGGCCTTAGTTCCATATAAACTTTTCAAAATAAAATGAAGGCCAGTGTATGGTGGTGCCAACTGGAGTGACTGCCCTGAGGCCCCAAGCCTGTCTGACACTGAAGAAAGCAAAGGTTGCAAGCACACTGTGGAGCTCCCTTCCCAGTTTGTGCCTTGGGCTGCAACATGTTGAACATAAGCCTTGAGCATAATGCTGAAAGGGGCAAAGTGACTCTGTGAGTCAACCAGAGTCAGTGACTATGGGAGTTTTGAGCTAATAGTCTCCTGACTCATCGTTCAGTTCTTGCTGCCTCCCTAAAATAGTGGTTTGCTTATTCAATAAACAGGCTCACAAGTAATAAATCTTGGATTAACTCTCTCAATGATGCTACGATAAACGGCATTCATTGTGGCTCAGCTTTAAATGTTAGCATATGTGCTCATAATTGTTGTGGAATGGTGTGTCTCATGCATTAGGAAAACTAATTATGGAGCGGAAAGAATGTGTGGCTGATGGGAAAAGTGACAGATTATTTTATGATACATAAGGCACAATGTATTGTTTAAATGCTGATATTTAAAAAAAAAGTATTAAAATAGCAGCCATTTGTTTCCTGACATTAGAAAAAATAAGAGTTTGGTTGAATGTGGTTCTACTTTCTTCTCCAAGCCATCAAACCAAGATGGTATGATCTCTCATAGCTTTATCTCTACCCTATGTCAGTTATTAGTTTGTTCTCCTTAATCTGCCAAGGTCAAAACCTTTTACAAAGGTGTGCTAAGCTTTTTAGCGTGCGCTAAATATTAGCATGCGCTAAACACACGCTAAATTCTAATGTGTGCATGTTATCCTATGGACACATTAGTGTATGCATTGATTTAGCGTGCGCTAAATCTGCGCTAAAACGCTTAGCGTGCCTTTGTAAAAGAGGGCCAGAATTATCAGTAGTAACATAAACTGATTTTTTTGGACTGCTTAAAGCAACTCCTTTAATCAAACTGTGGTACAGGGTTTTACCACAAGCCTGTGAGGTAAATGCTCAGACACTCATAGGAACTGAATTAGCATCGCAGCATTTACCTTGCCGGCCTGCGGTAAAACCCTCTACCGCAGATTTATAAAAGTCAGCAAAAGAGTGTCTTGCACTTCTTGTACCAAAACGTATTTCATTGATTCCCTCACATAATGAGGTTACACACCTGGAATCTGGTTTTTGTCAGCAGTTTAACAAGACTGAAGAATTTCTCTAGGTCTTCATTTTTGTGTGCATATAGAACCTCCATGTGAATTGCCACTCCAGTTATATATAAGCCTCTTTACTAAAGTGCACTGAAATTTAGGCTTAGCATGTTCTCACATAGCATTTTCTTGCACATTAAGCTCAGATTTAATGTAGACAGTTATCTATATATATAAAATCGGAGGTATGTATGTGTGTATGTATGTGTGTGTGTGTGTATGTGCCGCGATCACGCAAAAACGGCTTGACCAATTTGAACGAAACTTGGTATGCAGATCCCTCACTACCTGGGGTGATATGTTCTGGGGGTCTCGCGGCCCACCTGCACACGTGGGCGGAGCTACAAACAGAAAATCAGATTTCACCCATTCATGTCAATGGCAAAAATGTAAAAAGCTGCCAACGCAAAAACGGCTTGCCCGATTTGAACGAAACTTGGTATGCAGATCCCTCACTACCTGGGGTGATATGTTCTGGGGGTCTCGCGGCCCACCTGCACACGTGGGCAGAGCTACAAACAGAAAATCAGATTTCACCCATTCATGTCCATGGAAAAATTGTACAAAGCTGCCAACGCAAAAACTGCTTGCCCGATTTGAACGAAACTTGCAACACATCTTCCTTTTCAGTTTAAGAGATTGCAAATTCCAGTGATACTTGCATTCTCTATCACAATCAACAAATCACAGGGACAGACTATTACATACTGTGGAGTGGATTTAAGATCCCCCTGTTTTTCCCATGGTCAACTCTATGTTGCTTGCTCAAGGGTGGGTTCACCCAAGAATTTATATGTTCTTGCTCCTGGAGGTGAAACTAAAAATGTTGTTTATAATCAAGTTTTGTGTTAGTTGAATTGTATTCATTTTGTCAAATATTTCACATTATAATTTGAATATTGTACTTTTTATAAAGCTGTAAAAAAATAATTTCATTCACCACTATAAAGTATATTTATTTGAATCCATTTACAGTGTTATTGCTATAATTAAATACCCGTGCAACGCCGGGGCATCAGCTAGTCAGTATATAAGAGTGAAACATCAAAGCATTCAAATGACAGTCTCACAGGAAGGGAGAGGGTGGGAGACAGGGGGGGTTAAGGAAGAGTGATAAGAAAGTGTCAAAGCAGTGAAAATTATGTTTTGTACTGCGAGAGAAAACCATTGGGCTAGATTCACTAAATTCACAGATCGTGTCCCAACCAGTTTGCGATCGTTCCCCGAACCTGATCCAATTCACTAACCTTCTGGCCGATCAATCTCCCAACCAATCCGATCTGCCCATGCAAATGAGGGGAAATGGCATGCAAAAGTAGGAAGCCATCGATTCACTAAACAGAAGAAGATACACCGATTGGGTTTGCCGATCCAAAATGAAGCGACTGCCGAGGACCAGTCGCTACTGTCCTTGCCAATTCTCCTGCTCTCTGCCACCCTGAAATCCCAGTATCAAGGTTACAAAACAACCACCAACATAAAAAACTGTACATATGCATACTACCCCCTTTTTATATATTGTGTAAAAAGTGCAATGCGAGCCCGTGGTTTTAACCCATGTTTAACCCAGGTTTAAAGCATGTTCTGTGCCATGGTCTGGCTGCAAAGCTGTTCCATTCTGCCGGCTCAAATCAAAATGATTCTTTTGGGGAGCTGCATATTATGTCGACCTGTCTTTTCTTCCTGTACCTATGCTTCTTGCCACATTACTACACCTTAGGGCTTTGAATGTCCACTCACGGGGCCAGCGAGTAAATTGCAGTCACCCCTTTCCCTTTGTTTTGACTCCGCTTGCGCGGATCGCATCTACAGACAACCAGGATGGTCTGCGAATGCTTCATAATCGCTCTGTAGCGATCCGTGGAATCACAGTGGGGTGTGCATCTGATCAGATAATTTACATGAGAACTCTGTAATGAATCAGTGGCCCAGCAGAACTCAGACCTTGCAAAAAACTGAGTAAGATGGTGAACATAATGGCTCTGGGGGATCCTTGATAAAGTAAATTGTTACGAAACATGTCGGATCATGTAACCCAGTAGCATACTAAGCGAAGTATACAATTTATTTGAATATGTTTAAATAGAATAATCTCAAGGAAACTTCTAAAAAGATTATGGTAAAAAAGTTTACCTAAATAACTGCAATAAAAGAATGTGAGCCAATGAGGAATAAAAACACCGTTATCCCTACCGCTATTGAACATTACTAAGGGTGGAGGAGGTTACCTGAGGCCACATTTTGCCAGATTTGAAATATATGAGAGCATGTGGAACAACTTGTAATTTTGTGGAAAGGGATGTTGGATACTGTGGAGGTTGGGTGAAGTATTGGAGACCAGCAGAACTCAGCCATGAATCACCCAGCAACGATCCAGACTGGTGAGCTTAGTGAATCTAGGCCATTGTCTTTGTTAAATCCTGTCTGGTGGGTATCAAAATGTTTTATCATTTTGATCTCAAAGGTCTTGCATTCCTGGATTGTCTTAAAATTTCCTTTTAATAACCTCACTATAAAATCATTGATGCAGTGTCCTGATTTTCTGAAATGTTGTCTCACAGAGGAGATATCCTGGTTAGTATTACAATTTTTAATATGATATCTATGTAAATTAATCCTAGTCTTTAGCATTTGGTTTGTTTCTCCAATATAGCATCTTTCTCTATACCTTTTGCATTGAATGGTATATATTTGAGGAAGAGCCAAAACAAAGAAATAATCCAACTTGTCTGCAGTGAACAAATCAAGCGATGAAAACCAAAAGAAAAAACCTTTTAAGAGACGATGTACAAAGCACCAGGCAACTTTATTGATAAAATGTGGTAATCTCAGTGATGGTTCTCATGTGTTAAAATGTGTGACCTGGCACGGGCTGTGTTTCGGGTCCCGTTTGGATAAGATCGCAAATGTAGAGAACTATGGAGATCACAAATGAAACGACAGATCAAGAAAAATAAAAGCTGCCCGATAATATCCAGCTGCTGCTACATAGTGTTAAACTAATAGCATGAAAAAAAGGGAGGATGAGCATGTGAAGGATCCCCTTGTGCTGATTGTGGAATCTTGTGAAATATGTTGGCAACGTTTGCAGCTAGGTTTTTTTTGCAGGGATGTGTGCAGGGAGTATGTCCTACACTAGTTTCAGTTTCAGATTGAGTGGCTGTTGGAAGGCCAACATGGGTGGAACTGGGGATATTTATTTCTGTAATTCATCTCCTTGGAGCAGTGGCTGCAGATCTTGTATGATTTTCCTCAGTTTTTCCAGCTCTGGTTTGTATGTCACTATCAAGGGGATTCTCTCTGTGATCTTCTTGCCTTTTTACTGCGATGGTATTTCTCTGAGTATTTCAAGGGAGGAGGCAATATTCTTGGAGATGATTTTGGCTCATTCCTGTGCTACTATCCAGCCTGTTCCAGTTTCAAGGCTTCAGTTTTGAATGCTTCTCTCTGCTGTAACAGATACTCCTCCAGTCAGTTCCTGATTTGCTGCTCCAGCCAGTTCTATTCTCCAGCCAAATCATTCTTCAAGCTTCACCAGGTCTTTCTTCATGTTATTCACACCATCTGGCATGTCTACTCTATTGCAGATTTTGGTATCATCCACAAAGAGGCAAATCTTTCCTGACAACCCTTCAGCAATATCATATCATTTATAAAAATGCTAAAAAGAACAGGCCCAAGAACAGAACCTTGAGGCACACCACTGGTAACAACCCCTTTCCTCAGAGTGATCTCCATTGATCATTACCCTCTGTCGCCTTCCACTCAACCAGTTCCAGACCCAGCCCATCACTTTGGGACCCATCCCAAGGCATTCAGTTTATTTATTAGACATCTGTGTGAAACACTGTCAAAGGCTTTGCTAAAATCTAAATACACCACATCTAGTGCACATCCTCTATCCAATTCTCTGGTCACCCAGTCAAAGAAATTGATCAGATTTGTCTGACAAGACCTACCTCTAGTGAATCCATGTTGCCTCCAGTCCTGTAATCCACCGGATTCCAGAAACTGACCATTCTCTGTTTTAAAAGCGTTTCCATTAATTTGCTTACCACAGAAGTCAGACTTACCAGACTGTAATTCCCTAATTCTTCCTTACTTCCACTTTTGTGGAGAGGGACCACATCTGCCTTTCTCCAGTCCTCCGGTACCATGCCCGACTTTCTGGTGAGTTTAAAGATGTTCTTCCCATGAAGTTGGGTTATATATTCTCTCAGTATTTCTACAACTGGCATCATATTTGTTGCAGGTTTCCAGGTCTCATTGTGTCTTGTCAGGTAGAACTGACAAGACACAATGGTGGTTTTCTTCAGGGTATGCTGTGAGGTCTGTAGTTTGTCTCTCTCTATCTATCTATCTATCTATCTATCTATCTATCTATCTATCTATCTATCTATATATATGTCTTCAAACTTGATTGGTTGTGGCTTGAAATGAAACTGAATTCTAGAAAACGGCTCCTTCAATGGTCACTCTCAAGAATCCAACTAAATGGATTGTGCATAGATCAACAAATGGCTGTTTTGAACATTTTTGCCTGTTTTTATGCTATAAACTATACTCATTTTCCCTAGAGAGCCACTGTTTTGTAATTTACAGTTTGTAGGTTTTTATGAAAAAATTAAATCAGTCCTTTATAGAAGCCCAGTACACCCTTATGAAGAAAAACTCAACATTATCAGTCCTGAGGCCTCTGTGAATTAATCAATAGTGGGTAGGCGTTGGAGTAGTAGTTTTAGCCTATAAGCGTGTTTTTTTATAATTATAATTTTTATTAAAATTATTTTGCTTTCTGCAATTCTTCCCATTAAGCTAAACCGTAGAAAGGCTGGTGATTTTCTTCTGAAAACAATGAGATATCATACTGTTCAACTAGAAAAATGGATAAGATATGATCTTTGCCTTTTATCACCTAAGATTTCAATGCCAGTCCAAACCTCTGTGTTTTTAAAAATCTTTTAACAATTTGCTTCAAAGCCTTGACTCTCCCAAAAGTACATTATCAGCCAGGAAATGGCCCCCCTCTGTCTTCAGCATTAATTAATATGTGCCGACAGGAGGTGAATTATTACATTGTCTGCTGCTTGCTGTTCTGACAAGATAATAAACAGCTCACCATGTATTCTTGACTGGCCCACTCACATTCTGACAATACAGTAATAAAAGATCATGGCCCTCCTCCTACCTACCTACTGTATGAGCAAAATAACAGTCAGAGAAGGGATGGATCAGAGGAATTATCTTGGGACCTTGTGAGAAATCTGTTCCTGGGATTTACCTATGATAATTAACACAAAACTTTATAATAATATGGTATCGGTAACAAAGTGATTTACAGACTGGGACATGGTCTGTCAATGTGCTACACTGTTTAAAAATTGGGCATTTTATGAGCGAACCATTGGCCCGTAGTTCCTAAAAACATCAAATACTTAAAATAACCGCACTTGGATAAAGGAGGCTATTCCACTGTTGCCATCACACTTGCTCCTGAAACACTCATATTGTGGGAGAGAGTTTTGAAACTGCCTTCCCTGACACAGAACCAGTAGCTGCTTTAATCCATGGACTTGGCACCAGATTTCAAAGGGAACATGCACACATATTCTCCCTGTACCTGACTGTAACTTCCGTTGAGCTTCTATCAAATCGGAGCTAGATCCAAATCTCTTCCTTTTACCTTTTGAAAATTGCTGCAAGGGATCTTACACCTGCTTATAGTATGCCAGCATTTTGCTGGAATCTGTGTAGAATTAAATAGGCTATAAAATTTATTTTCAGAACCCACCCAGAAAATGTCCCCGGGAATGTGTGTCCCCAATCCAGCTTAAAGGGCTCTACTCTAGAACCCCATGTGTACTTTTAGCTGGATTGAGAGAGGGCAATTTTCATGGAGCCATGGAAAAGTAGCTTTAAAAATTATCCTTTCTCTATTGTAATACATAGAGGTAAGTATGGTGTTATAGTTTGCTTGTGTTTGCTCAAGGCCAAGCCCTTATTATAAATCTGGGACAATACCCTGCAAAATGCTTTGGATATTTCTGCTCCCCCCCCCCCTCAAATTAATGACTTCAAAACATTATCCATTTCAGTCCTGGTATCATTCAGGTCTATCGCTTTTGCGATGCCAATTACGTAGTGTGGAACGCCAATGGAAGAAAAATCTTTCAGTCTCATCTGAAACACACTTTAAATCTCTCTCAAGGCTATATTCTCAATAGCATCACATTATACAATGGAAATAACTATTGCAATAAAATACCATCACAGATATAAAACCCACCACAAATATAATAGTAATTTAATTACAACCACACCACATTCTAACACACCTGACTGGCTTAATATGTAATTCTAATACAGAAATTTTCCGTGAAGAGCCATGTTTTCTATAACTTATAAAAACCCAAGTAACTTTCCATAGATTGCAAATCAGCTGGCAACTTATTCCACACACCCTCAGCTCAATGTGCAGCAGTGGCTAAGAAAGCAAAGTAGAATGTTAGGAATTATCAGGAAAAGAATGGAAAACAAAAATGAAAGTTTTATAATACCCTTGTACCACTGTATGGTACAGCTGTACTTCAAATACTTTGTGCAGTTCTGGTCACTGTTTCTCAAAAAAGATATAGCAGAATTAGAAAAGGTACAGAGAAGGACGATGAAAATAAAAGGCTTGGGATGACTTCCCTATGAGGAAAGGCTAAAGTGGCTAGGACTCTTCAGCATGTAGAAGAGATAGCTCGGGGTGATATGATAGAGGCCTATAAAATACTGAGTGGAATGCAAAGGGTAGATGCTAATCACTTGTTTACTCTTTCTTAGGGTTTCAGATAAGAACATAAGAACATAAGCAATGCCTCCACTGGGTCAGACCCGAGGTCCATCGTGCCCAGCAGTCCGCTCACGCGGCAGCCCAACAGGTCCAGGACCTGCGCAGTAGCCCCCTATCTATACCCCTCTATCCCTTTTTCCAGCAGCAAATTGTCCAATCCTTTCTTGAACTCTAGTACCGTACTCTGTCCTATTACGTCCTCTGGAAGTGCATTCCAGGTATCCACCACACACTGGGTAAAGAAAAACTTCCTAGCATTTGTTTTGAATCTGTCCCCTTCCAATTTTTCTGAATGCCCTCTTGTTCTTATATGTTTTGAAAGTTTGAAGAATCTATCCCTCTCTACTTTCTCTATGCCCTTCATGATCTTGTAGGTCTCTATCATGTCTCCTCTGAGTCTCCGCTTTTCCAGGGAGGAGAGCCCCAGTCTCTCCAATCTTTCAGCGTATGAAAGGTTTTCCATACCTTTAATCATTCGTGTCGCTCTCCTCTGGACCCTCTCAAGTATTGCCATATCCTTCTTAAGGTACGGTGACCAATACTGAACACAGTACTCCAGGTGCGGGTGCACCATTGCCCGATACAACGGCAGGATGACTTCTTTTGTTCTGGTCGTAATACCCTTCTTAATAATACCCAACATTCTGTTTGCCTTCTTCGCGGCTGCTGCGCATTGTGCCGTTGACTTCATTGTTGTGTCCACTAGTACATCCAAATCTCTTTCAAGGTTACTTCCCTCTAATACTAATCCCCCATTTGATAGCTGAACATTGGGTTCTTTCTCCCTATATGCATGACCTTGCATTTCCCTACATTGAAGTTCATCTGCCATTTATTCGCCCACTCCTCCAGTTTGTTTAGGTCCCTTTGTAGGTCCTCATACTCTTCCGTAGTTCTAACCCTTCTACAGAGTTTAGTGTCATCCGCAAATTTTATAACTTCACATTTCGTCCCCGTTTCCAGGTCATTAATAAATACATTGAACAGCAGCGGTCCGAGTACAGACCCCTGCGGAACTCCGCTCGTGACCTTCCTCCAGCCCGAGTAGTGACCCTTCACTCCAACCCTCTGTCTCCTGCCTGCCAACCAGTGTTTGACCCATCTGTGTACTTCCCCTTCCACCCTGTGGTTCCACAGCTTCCTAAGTAGCCGCTCATGGGGTATCTTGTCAAAGGCCTTTTGGAAGTCGAGGTAAATGATGTCTACGGGTTCCCCTTTGTCCAACTGGCTGTTTACCCCCTCAAAGAAGTGCAGTAAGTTTGTTTGGCACGATCTTCCCTTGCAGAAGCCATGTTGGCTCGTTTTCATCAGCCCATTTTTTTCGATGTGCTCATAGATGCTGTCCTTTATCAGTGCTTCTACCATCTTGCCTGGAAACGATGTCAAACTTACCGGCCTATAGTTTCCCGGGTCTCCTCTTGACCCCTTTTTAAAGATAGGTGTAACATTTGCTATCTTCCAGTCCTCCGGGATCTCTCCAGGTTTCAAGGATAGGTTGCAAACTCGTTGGAGTATTCCCGCTATCTTATTTCTTAGTTCTTTTAGTACCCTAGGGTGGATTCCGTCCGGGCCTGATGATTTGTCTCTTTTCAATCTATCTATCTGTTGGAGGACATCCTCATGGCTCACCTCTATTGTTGACTGTTTTTCTTCTTGATCACCATGGAAGATCACGTCGGGTTCTGGTACACTGGATGTGTCCTCGCTTATGAAGACTGATGAGAAGAATTTGTTTAACCTGTCGGCTACCTCTTTTTCCTCCTTTATCACTCCCTTTCTGTCTCCATCATCCAATGGTCCTACTTCCTCCCTCGCTGGTTGCTTCCCTTTAACATATCTGAAGAATGATTTGAAGTTTTTTGCCTCCCTGGCCAGCCTCTCTTCGTATTCTCTTTTCGCTCTCCTAACCACTTGATGACATTCTCTTTAGCGCTTCCTGTGTTCCTTCCAGTTTTCCCCAGTTTGGTCCTTTTTCCATTTCCGGAATGATTTTTTCTTGTCTCCTATCGCTTTCTTCACCTCATTGTATATCCATGCGAGGTCTTTTGTTCGGTTTTTTTTTGTACCCTTTTCTAAATCTGGGGATGTACATATGTTGTGCTTCTTGCACTGTGCCCTTGAATAGAGACCAGGCTTGCTCTACAGTTTCTGTTTTCCTTGAGCTGTTTCTGAGTTTTTTCCTTACCATTGCTCTCATAGCATCATAGTTCCCTTTCTTGAAGTTGAACATTGTCACTGTGGTTCTCTTCCCTTTTGCTGTACCTACTCCTAATTTGTACTGGATCATGTTGTGATCGCTGTTTCCTAGTGGTCCTACTACTTCTACTTCTTTTGCAGGTTCCCCTATTCCGTTGAGGATTAGGTCAAGAGTGGCATTTCCTCTTGTTGGTTCCTTGACAAGCTGATCCATAAAGCAGTCCCTCACAGCCTCTAAGAATTCTGTTTCCCTCGCACAGTTCGAGTTTCCAATATTCCAGTTTATCCCGGGGTAGTTAAAATCTCCCATTACTGTCACGTTCCTGTTGTTGCCTTCCCATCTCAAATCTGCTGCCAGATCTTTGTCGTTTGCTTCCGTTTGTCCAGGTGGACGATAGTATAGACGCAATCTTATGTCAAGGCCATTTTTTCCCGGTAATTTAACCCATAATGACTCCAATCCTTCCGCCTTTGGTTCTCTATCCACTCCGGATGAGGGAATGGTGTCTTTTATGTATAGTGCTATTCCTCCACCCTTCTTGTGGGTCCTGTCTCTTCTATAGAGTTTGTACCCTTGCAGTACTATGTCCCATTAGTTGTCCTCGTTCCAATATGTTTCCGTGATTCCAATGATGTCTATAGAAACATAGAAACATAGAAGATGATGGCAGAAAAGGGCTACAGCCCATCAAGTCTGCCCACTCTGCTTACCCACCCCCTGTCTATGCCCTAATGACACAATTTCCTTATCTTGATCCTCGTAGGGATCGCACATGGGTATCCCATTTATTCTTAAAGTCTGGTACGCTGTCTGCCTCGATCACCTGCACTGGAAGCTTGTTCCAATGATCAACCACTCTCTCTGTGAAGAAATACTTTCTGGTGTCGCCATGAAATTTTCCGCCCCTGAGTTTGAGCGGGTGCCCTCTTGTGGCCGAGGGTCCCTTGAGAAAGAAAATATAATCTTCCACTTCGACACGTCCCGTGAGGTACTTAAATGTTTCGATCATGTCTCCCCTCTCCCTACGTTCCTCAAGAGTGTAGAGCTGCAGTTTGTTCAGTCTCTCTTCGTACGAGAGACCCTTGAGCCCCGAGATCATCCTGGTGGCCGTCCGTTGAACCGATTCAATTCCCTTCATTCAAGATCGTGTCCAATTTGCTTTTAATTAGTGTTTCCATGAGTTTGCACACTATTGATGTGAGACTCACCGGTCTATAATTCGCAGCCTCTGCCCTGCAACCCTTTGTATGCAGAGGAATGACATTAGCTAATTTCCAGTCCAGGGGAACTTTCCCCTTACTTAGGGAGAGATTGAATAGCTCAGCCAACGGTTTCGCCAGGACATCACTCAATTCTCTGAGCACTCTTGGGTGCAAATTGTCTGGTCCCATGGCTTTGTTCACCTTGAGTCTTGCCAGTTCACTGTAAACTTCACCTGGTGTGAACTCAAAATTCTGAAACAGGTCTTCTGTGCTTTGTGTTGCCTTCAACTGCGGACCGTGTCCTGGTGCCTCACAGGTGAAGACTGAGCAGAAGTATTCATTCAGTAGTTCGGCTTTATCGGAATCTGCTTCCACATAACTTCCGTCCGGTCTTCTAAGGCATACTATCCCGCCTGTGTTCCTTTTTCTGTCACTAATATGCCTGAAGAAGGATTTGTCCCCCTTTTTAATGTTTTTTTGCCAGAATTTCTTCCACTCGAAGTTTTGCCTCCCTAACTGCCATTTTGACCGCTGTAGACCTGGTCCTATATTCTACCTTTGCCTCTCTTTTCTCTGTGCGCTTGTAGGAGAGAAACACTTTTTTCTTCTCCTTAATGAGGTGCGAGATCTCTGCGGTGAACCATTGGGGTTTATTGTTTCTTTGTCGTTTATTTACTGATTTTATGAAGCGGCTAGTTGCTTCATGTATGGTTGATTTCAGTGTTAACCACTTAGCTTCTACATTATCTGTCTCCGCTTGGTCCTGCAGCGTCCAATGGACGAAATCTCCCATGCGTGCGAAGTCTGTGCCCCGGAAATTGAGTACCTTTGTTTTCGTGTTTGATCTAGGGAAGCCTTTCCTAAGGTTGAACCATACTATGTTGTGGTCACTGGAGGCTAGCGTATCTCCTACTGAGACCTCTGAGACGCTTTCCCTGTTGGTGAGTACCAGGTCGAGGATCACCTGGGCCCTAGTGGGCTCCGTGACCATTTGTTTGAGATGTGCTCCCTTTATGGAGGTTAAGAGCCTCCTGCTACCGCTGGTTGTCACTGAAAATGAGTTCCAGTCTGCATCAGGCATATTGAAGTCCCCTAGCAGTACAGCTTCTCCTCGTAGAGTGATATTCTCTATGTCTTCAATTAATTCTGCGTCCATGTCTTCCAGTTGTCTTGGGGGTCTGTATACCACACCTAGATACAGGCATTTTTCTCTGCCTCTTGCCAGGTTTACCCAGAGGGACTCTCCGGTGTACTTGACATCTGTGATCCTGGTGGTTTTGATGTCCTCTTTAATGTATAGAGCTACCCCCCTCCTAACCTGCCCTCTCTGTCCTGATGAAGTAAATTGTAGCCCGGTATAGCCATATCCCAACCATGTGAGTCCGTGAACCAAGTTTCAGATATTGCCACCACATCTAGGTCGGCATTCCTTATTTCAGCCTCTAATTCTAGAATTTTGTTACCTAAACTGTGTGCATTGACATACATGGCCCTCCATATCTTGTGTTTGCTAAGTCCCTTACAAACAATCGGGGAAGCAGGACTCTAGAGCAGACTACCTGACCAAATCAAAAGCCGTCAAAACAACAGTCAGGGAGGCTAAATTCCACCTGGAGGAGTCTCTAGCAAAGAACATCCAGAAGGGAGATAAATCCTTCTTCAGGTATATCAGTGATAAAAGAAAAAACTCAAGCGGGATTGTACGTCTTAGGAATCCAGACGGAGACTATGTGGAAAAGGATTCGGAAAAAGCCCAACTATTAAATGAATACTTCTGCTCAGTCTTCACCCGAGAAGAGCCGGGGCTCGGCCCTCAGCTACAGACAAGGGTTGGCTCAGTTGACCCGTTTAGTAACTTTGAGTTTACGCCCAGCAGTGTCTACGGTGAGCTGTCAAAGCTCAAGGTTAACAAAGCAATGGGGCCGGACAACCTGCATCCCAGGGTGCTAAGGGAGCTGAGTGATGTCTTGGCGGAGCCACTGTCCGCGCTCTTCAACCTCTCCCTTAGTACAGGCAGCGTCCCGTTGGACTGGAGGACGGCTAACGTCATTTCACTCCACAAGAAAGGCTCAAAGATGGAGACAGCAAACTACAGACCAGTGAGTCTAACATCGATAGTGAGCAAACTAATGGAAACTCTAATCAAACGCCAATTGGATAAGATCCTGGATGAGGAGAATCTACGGGATCCCCGACAACATGGATTTACTAAAGGGAGATCATGCCAATCCAACCTGATCAGCTTCTTTGATTGGGTGACGGGGAAGCTGGATATTGGGGAGTCCCTGGACATCGTGTACCTGGACTTTAGCAAAGCATTCGATAGCGTACCACATCGCAGGTTGCTGAGCAAGAAGAGTTCTATAGGATTAGGCGACACATTGACGCAATGGGTTAGGAACTGGCTTGGAGGTAGGCTTCAAAGGGTGGTGGTGAACGGCACCCCCTCCGAAATGACGGAGGTGATCAGTGGAGTGCCACAGGGCTCAGTCTTGGGCCCAATCCTATTCAACATCTTTATAAGAGACTTGGCAGAAGGGCTTCGAGGTAAAATAACATTATTCGCCGATGACGCCAAACTAAGTAATGTAGTGGGCAAATGCACAACAGATGAAGATTCAATGCCCGACAACATGATGCACGACCTACTCCTACTGGAGCGATGGTCTAGGACATGGCAACTCAACTTCAATGCCAAAAAATGCAAAGTTATGCACCTGGGCAGCCAAAATCCATGCAAGTCTTATACCCTTAATGGCGAGATCCTAGCAAAAACGGTAGCAGAACGAGACTTGGGGGTAATCGTCAGTGAAGACATGAAGTCTGCCAATCAAGTGGAACAGGCTTCGTCCAAGGCAAGACAAATCATGGGCTGCATACGAAGGGGTTTCGTCAGTCGTAAGGCGGAAGTCATTATGCCATTGTATAGATCCATGGTGAGGTCCCACCTGGAATACTGTGTGCAATTCTGGAGGCCGCATTATCGCAAGGATGTGCTGAGACTGGAGTCGGTGCAGAGAATGGCCACCCGGATGGTCTCAGGACTCAAGGATCTTCCGTACAAAGAACGGCTTGACAAATTGCAGCTATACTCGCTCGAGGAGTGCAGAGAGAGGGGAGACATGATCGAGACGTTCAAGTATCTTACGGGCCGCATCGAGGCGGAGGAAGATATCTTCTTTTTCAAGGGTCCCACGACAACAAGAGGGCATCCGTGGAAAATCAGGGGCGGGAAACTGCGAGGTGACACCAGGAAATTCTTTTTCACTGAAAGAGTGGTTGATCGCTGGAATAGTCTTCCACTACAGGTGATGGAGGCCAGCAGCGTGCCTGATTTTAAGGCCAAATGGGATCGGCACGTGGTATCTATTCACAGGGCAAAGGTAGGGGAGGGACATTAGGGTGGGCAGACTGGATGGGCCGTGGCCCTTATCTGCCGTCTATTTCTATGTTTCTATGTTTCTACCCGAGTCGGTGTGACTCCTAAAGAACTGTTTGCAATGTGGGTACTTACCTTGGACATGGAAGCGGAGTTTCGACTCACCTCATCAGGATAATTCCTTTCTGCACTAATATGTGAATGGGTTCCCTCCCCGACTTACCTAGTTTAAAGCCCTGTGAAGCAGGCGGGCTAGTCGGTGTCCGAAGACGTTCTTACCCCTACTGGTCAGATGGAGTCCGTCTGGTCCCTGAAGTCCTTGTAGCGCTTCCCCATGGTTTAGGAATCCGAAGTTCATATCCCGGCACCATCCCTGTAGCCACTCGTTCGTCCTCAGGATACGTTCATCTCTGGCTCTTCCCTTGCCTCTAACTGGGAGGATCAATGAGAAAACCACCTGCGCTCCTGTCCGCTTCAGCCTCTCACCCAGTGCTCCAAAGTCTCTGGTGATGGTCTCCGGTGTGTTCCTGGCAGTGTCGTTGGTTCCTATGTGGACAAGAAGCGGTCCACATAGTGGTCTCGGGGCATGAATAGTCTATCCAGACTGGCGGTTACATCTCGTATCCTGGCTCCAGGCAGACAGCAGACCTCCCTAGATTGCATATCTAGTCTGCAAATTGGTCCCTCAGTGCCCCTCAGCATGGAATCCCCGATGACTATTACTCTGCGCTTCTTTGGGGGGAGCCGGTCAGTTGTCCCTGGAGATGGAGCTGTGTGTTGGGCTTGCTCCTGTTCCTGCTCCTGTTCCTCATCGGCAGTTCCTTCCTGAAGAATCTGGAATCTATTCCGCAGGATGAGTTGAGGGGTTGATGTATAGCTGCTGTTTGTAAGAAGAAGGAGAAGATGAAGAGATTGAAAAAGGGGGGGAGTGGGGGTCTCCTCTGTTTGCCCGTGGAGGAGGTCACCAGCTGCCAGGAGTCAGTGCCGCTAGCCATTTCCTGTATCCCAATTGTTGGTTTCAAAGCTGATGATTTGGGCGTCTCGAGGATGGACTTGTGATGGGCCTGCTTGGTGATTTGGGACAGCTCCTGGATGACTCCATCGATGTAGGCCTCATCCTCTCGGATGCTTCTCAGGCGTATCACCTCCTCCCTGAGGCTCCTTAGTTCCTGCATGAGATCTCCATCCAGCTGCGCGGCCTCCTCTGTCTGTGTAGAGACTGTAGTGTAGCACTGGGGGATGGTCTCGGTCTGCACAAAACCTCTGTCCACCGTCCTGGGTCCTCCTCCTTCTGCACGCAGTCTAGGTCTTCTTTTTTGGCTATGACTTCTAATTCTCCCATTTTGGACTTTAGGCTCCTTGCATTTGCGTACAAGCAATTTAAGTCCCTTTTTTTCTTTTCTCTGCTGGTTTTACATGTGTTTGCTCCTCTTGCCATCAACTATTTGGGCTGCCAGTCACTGATTTCTGTTCCTTTCTTCCCCATTTTTTGGTGCATCTTTTTCGTCTGCAACCTGATTTTCCGATCTCTCCTGTTCCTCTAATTTTATCTGTTTGCCCCTCTTGTTGGTCAACAGTTTCTGTTGTTCGTCTCTTGCTTGTTCCCAGCATTTTTCCCGTTCAGTATCTTCTTTGGATACTCTTGTCCAAACCGTCGACGTCAGGTCGACTGTCGGTTTTCCCCTTCTTCTCAGTTTAAAGCCTGTTCAATTCCTCTCTTGACGTTGTTTGCTAGCAGCCTCGTTCCTGCCTTGCTCAGGTGTAGTCCATCCCTCCTGAAGAGCTTGTTCTTCCCCAAAAAAGTTGTCCAGTTCCTCACAAAAAGGAATCCTTCTTCTTCGCACCATCTCCTCAACCATGCGTTTATTGCTTGTAGCTCGGTCTGCCTCTTCACGTCTGCCCTCGGTACTGGCAGAATCTCTGAGAATGCTATCTTCTGTGTCCTCAGCTTCAGTTTCCTTCCTAGGATCTTGAACTGTTCAGTTAGCGTAGTCCTGCTGTAATTTCTCCTATTGACATCATTTGTTCCCACGTGGATTATCACTGCTGTCTCTTCTGTTTCTGCGCCATCCAGGATCCTCTCGATTCTGTCGGTGATGTCCTTCGTTCTTGCTCCTGGGAGACAGGTCATTAGCCGATCTTCTCTCCCTCCTGCTACGTGACTGTCCACTTCTCAGTTTTCTATCTGGACAGGGGTCATTTTTGTTGTTTGGTGAGGTTTGGCATGTGGAATCAAGATTTGAGTGTATATGGTCAATTTTTTTCTTGGAAGAAAGTGAAGAGGGTTTCACTGTCTAGGCTGGTTTGTAGGTCTTGGCAGTTTCCTTGTGAGGCTGTCACAAAGTTTTTTGTCAGTGTAAAGAGATTCTTAGATCTGTTTGGGGTTTGGTTGTAGAAGTTTGGCATAGTAGGTCTTTTTAGTTTCGTGGATAGCTAATTTATAATCTTCTAGTAACTGGGTTTTGTCATTTTTGTCTTTGGATTTTCATCACTTCCTTTCTGCTTTTCTTAGTTCACTTTTTTATTTATTCTGAGGTGGTCAGTAAACCATGGAGAGGATAAATTGTAAGTGTTCATTTTTCTTTCCTTGCCTTTGGCAAGATTCTCATAGAAGGTCTTGACTCGCGTATGCCAGTTTGATGTGGCTTGTTTGATGGGTGTGAGGTTAGACTCATTGCTTCTATTATTTCAGTGATGCTGAATGAGAATTTTTTTAGGTCAATTGAATTTGGATTAAGTACTTTCCTGGGTGGTGTTGTGCCCTTGATTTCAGGATTTGTTGTGGCATTGGTGAGGTTGAATGAGTTTAGATAGTGGTCGGACTAGGGAACTGGAGTGGTGACAAAGTGTGGAGTTTGGGTGTCGTGAGATTGGTCTTTTTGTATGAAGACTAGGTCTAGTGTATGACCAGTAGAATGAGTGGTTGAGGTGATGGTTTGTTGGAAGGCTAGCTTAGATAATGTTGTTATGAAGTTGTTATAAGCTATGTACTTGGTCTTTTGCAGTTATAGTAGTTGAGTCCAAGCACAGCGAGGGACGGGCGCAGTTGCAGCGTTCTTTGCGGATCCAAAGGAGTTCCATTATGGAGGTGTTCAGTTGTAATTTGTTGACCGATATCCAGTTTTTGATTTCCAAGAGGCAGGTTAGGAGCTTCACAATCTGGGCATCACAGGCTTCTCCTAGTGGTACGTACAATTGAATGTCATCCGCGAAGGAATGAATCTGTATTTGATATTTGAGGGCTATCTCTAGGACAGGTTTAACATAGAGATTGATTAGGGGGAATAGCAAAGCCCCCTGCGGAACATTGTATTTGATTGGTTTTGGTTTCAATAGCATGTCGTTGAGCAGAATGCTTTGGGATCTGTTATTTAGGAAAGAGGAGAACCATTGTAGTGCAATGTCTCGGATTCCAATTTCAGAGAGCCGCTCAATGAGGAGAGGATGGTCAATAGCGTCGAAGGCTGCAATGAGATCCAGCAGCACTAGAGGGACATCATTACCATTGTCTATGAGCTTCCAGCAGTTGTCGACGATGTTGAGGATGGTTTCAGTACTGTGGAATTTCCTGAATCCCGATTGAAAGGCAGATAGGGCACTTTGTTTGTCGATGAAGGAATGTAATTAAAATAACACTGGTTTTTCCAGGATCTTGGAGACAATAGGTAGATTGGAGACAGGTCCTAATTATTCATGAGCAAAAGATAACAAGAAAAACTCTCAGATTATCACACACAAATAACTTACTGCTTTTTTTCCCAGTATAAAAGCAAACCAATAGCACATGGCTTAGTGCTTTTTTCAGTGTGAACTGTGAAGCCACACCAAACAGCATAAACAGACAATGTTCATTTCCAAGGAACAAGAAATTAAAAATAAGATAATACCATTTTATTGGACTAATGCATTTTTCAATTAGCTTTCAGAGGCCCAAACCTCCTTCTTCAGGTCAGTATCGTATACTTCTGTTACAATATCCTGCCCTAACCTGAGGAAGGGGGTTTTGGTATCCAAAAGTTTGTAAAAATGTATTGGAAATTAGTTCAATAAAAAGATTTACTGTGCCACTCATAAAATTTCACTCTTAACATTTAAAAGAGCAAAGAACCTCCCCCCCCAATTCATTGATAAACTTCTCATTCCCTATGAACCATCCTGAACACTTAGATTGGAGAAACTGGACCTCTTTTCCCTTGAAAAGAGGAGACTGAGAGGAGAAATGATCGAAACATTCAAAATACTGTAGGGAATAGACTTAGTAGATAAAGACAGACTATTCACACTCTCCAAGGTAGGGAGAACGAGAGGGCACTCTCTGAAGTTGAAAGGGGATAGATTCAGTATAAACGTAAGGAAGTTCTTCTTCACCCAGAGAGTGGTGGAGAGCTGAAACGCTCTTCTGGAGTCTGTTGTAGGGGAAAACACCCTCCAGGGTTTCAAGAATAAGCTGGACAAGTTCCTGCTAAACTGGGAAGTACGCAGGTGAGGCTGGACTCATTTAGAGCACTGGTCTTTGACCTGGGTCCGCCGTATGAGCGGACTGCTGGACAGGATGGACCACTGGTCTGACCAGCAGTGGCAATTCTTATGTTCTTATCAACTGATTATGGATTATTAACTATTCCATTATCAAGAATAATTAGTACCAAATGTCAGGACATCTCCTCTGTTGTCATTCCGCAATATTGGAATTCGCTTCCCACCAATCTGAGAACCAAAATAATCTTGGCCGTTTTAAGGGTTTACTTAAAAGTCATTTGTTTAAAGAAGCTTTTACACTATGACGACCTTCATTTCTAGACTCTGTCCTCCAGCTATCAAGTAAACACTGTCTTGCCCCGGTCCTTTTGTTCTTACTTTAAATGTTCTCCTTTTCTTTTACAATTGTATTTCATACCCTTCAACCTTACGTTTCCTGTTAGTCAAATGTCTAAATTTACTTCTGTTATTCGTATTGTAATCTTTTAACCCTAAATTTTTTTATTGTAACTTACTTAGAAATCCAGATAAGCAATTTTATCAAATTTTAATAAAACTTGAACTCTACTTTCTTCATCTTTTTTTCTCTCCCTTCCATCCAGCATTTGCCCTCTCTCTCCCTTCCATCCACTGTCTGCCCTCTTTCTCTGCCACTTCCATCCAGTGTCTGCCCTCTCCCACATTCCATATGGCATCTTCTCTCTTTCTGTACCCCTTCTATAAATTGTCTACCCTCTCCCCATTTCCATCCAGCCTCACCCCATCTCCATTTTTCTCTTTTCTCTGTCTCCGCCCCCCCCCCCCCCCCATGCTCTGGCATGTCTCTCTTTTCCATTGCTTCCTTCTATCCCACCCTACACCATGGTCTAGCATCTTTGTCTCCTTCCCTTCCCTCCTTCCCATATCCTGGCATCTCTCTCCTCTCTGAGATTACTTTAATCTCTTTACCATTCCAGTGAAGAGCAGCATAGCTTGGAGGATTCTCTTGTACAATGGCAATAACATCTTCAGTCATTTTTTGCCTGTTAGTCATTCTGCTGTAGCACATAGATTGTCACAAGATGTCAAAGTTGCTTAGGTCATCATTGCCAAACTTAATGACTGCTGAGACAATAAGAGTGGTCTGATTTTCTGATAGTTTCAGTCTATTAGCTGCAGCAGTTATTTCATCACAGTGCATTATTTTCTGTGGAAGTTGAATTGTTATGAAGTCATCTGCCTTGGTCTTTTCTCTAAGTATGAAGTTGTCAACCTCCATGTCACTTTCTTCAGTACTTCCTGCTTCAATATCTATCTCATCACTGTCAAATACTTTAATATTAAGCAACTTTGCCCTTTCTTTTTTAGTCTTTCACTTTTCATTTTTCTGTCTAAATGTTTGTATCACTGCTTTTGTTCCAAACATCTTGTCATGTCCAGACATGGTTGCCTGTCTTTTATCTCTGGTCAAGGTAGAAGTCCACGCCAATTTTCTTGTCTTAACTTGATAGCAGTTGAGAACTCATTATAGTTTCAATGGCATCTAGAGCACCTGTATCAAAAAATGTGTTCAGCTTCGTAATAAAGTTTCCTCTATTTTCCTCCTGGATCACCTTCATGTCCTCTATTTTTTTGAAAGATTATTCCATTTACGCCAGAGCCATAACATCCAACATACAGTTCTGCCTGGTCTTTGTCTTGGTATGGGCAATTTGCCAAAATACAGTGACGGTGTCGACATCATTGTAGGCAATTTCTTAATTTGAAATGCTCTTTTTTATATTTTCCTGATCATGACTTGTCTGCAGGTAGGCAACTTAGACCCTGTAATCAAAGGTGTTGAGTGTCCAATGAGCCCAAAATTCACTAACTGCTCTGGTAACTGTCCTTGAGGATTTCTCTGCTGATAAACTGGGCAAACCAGGAGCATCATCTTTAGCATCGTAGGTTTTTCCACTTCTTGTTTTTCATGCTGTTACTAATGCAACATGCTAATGTATTTTGAAACTTAAAAATATATCACAGTACCACAGCAAAACTCAAATAATTATTTGAATAATACTGAACTTACACTTATCTGATATTGGGTTTATATAGGTGCTGGCACTAGATGCAGCAATATACTATAAATGATAGATAATCCACTCTAACAGGGAAGTCTACACATTACATTTGGCATTAAGTAGCCGATTTATGCAATTTTACTTTAGGAAAAAGGCCTCAGAATAGGGAACATTACGCAAGCCGTATCACCGACTGACGATACAAACTGACGAGTCAAAAGTGGATGTTTTCGCTCCGTTCTACAATCATTGGCCAAAAAACCTGGACATTAGTTAATTCTTTAAATAATCCAATTGATATTTATCCTTCTTTTTGTACATTAACTATATTATTTAAGTTAATTTTTTAATTGGCTTCACAATTTTCATTTAACATGTCATTTTCAATAATTTATAAATTTGTGGAAGGGGCATAATCGAAAGGGACATCTAAGTCTGTTTACGTCCATCTCGCAAGTTGTCCAAAGTAAAAATCAGCTTAAGACACATTTTCAAAAAATACGTCCAACTTTTTTTCATTTTAAAAATCGTCTAATTATACGTCCTGCCGATCTGATCGTCCAAGCTGTTAAATCATCTATCTTTATACCACATTTCTGTCCAACTTTCCGTTCAAGTCAAAAATACCTAGAACAAGCCCTGTTGGACGTGGGAGGGGTCTGCAAAGTAATGGACTGCACACCCAGACATGCCACCTAAATAGTGGAATACCTTACAGGGCACTGCTGTGAACTTCACAAAAAGGGTGCCATGTCTTCTCCTCCCTACAGCTCCCTTATAGATTATGGTGAGCCCCCCAAACCACCTTCTGAATCCCCTAGATCTACATATATACCACCCCAATAGCCTTTATGGCTGCAGGAGCCACTTATATGCTAGTACATATAAGTGTACTAGGGGGTGTATAGGGAAGTGCACATGTTTATTATCAATGCAGTGATTACAGGGGCTTATGGGCATGGGTCCTCCTCTCTATAGGTCCCTAATCATCCCCTCAAGACGACTTAAGCTGCCTCTGTGCTGGATGACTAGGCTTTCCTATGCCAGGCTTCCAGGTGATGATGGTCTGGAGGCTGAATTTAAAGGTGTGATTAATATTTTTATGGGGGGGGTCGGTGATCACTGAGGTAGTTTGTGGGGGTCTGTATTATGTGTTTTCAGTGCTTATCTTGGGAGTTTAGGTGGGTTTTTGTGACTTAGACCATATTTTACATGGTCTAAGTCACAACGTCCAAGTTCCGTCGATCGTCGGGTGTATAACTTTTGGTTATACATGCTGTACGACTAAGTCTAAGCCGGCCCACATCCCGCTCAACTTCCGCCCTCGACACTACTCCCAAAATGCCTCATTTAGATTTGGTCGTTCAGCGGCACTATGAAGGCCTAGGTCATTCAGAAATACGTCCAAAACCCGTTTTTAGTATCGGCACTTGGACGTATTTGAGAAATGTTCATCCAAGTGCCGACTTAGGCCGGTTTTTGGATGTATTTCTCTTTTGATTATGAGACCCATAGGATAGACTGCCCTAGTGATTTGAAGAGTACCAACAGAATACTCATAAGTTATCACTTATTTTAGATACTCTTTTATCAACTGTGCCATTTGATAGGCAACTGGAACCGAAGCTGCGGCCAGCGTTTCTCATAATGCAACTTAATCTGATGCTTCAGGGCCAATAGTCAGGCACAGTGATCTAGTTCTTTTTAGTTCTGCCTAGATCTTTGGTAATTTGCTTTTTGTGGAATTAGCCCCCAAAGTTCACCATATATAAACTCAATGTAAGAAATCCTATGAACTATTTTAGAACTTTTTCCTCTGTACCTATATCTGAAAATAATCAAACCAGAATGTCATGGTTAACTACACCAAAAGCCACAGAAAGATCAAATTGTAATAAGATGGATATCAGTTCTGAGATAATAAACTTTGAATCATAGAGATCAGTGATACTAATAAAATTTCTGTACTAAAATTGGGACAGAAACCATATTGAGATGGTAAGCGAATGGAGAATTTATCTAAATAATTAGAAAGCTGTTTAGAAATAATGGCTTCAATCATCTTGGTTAATAATGAAATACTAGCAATTGGATGATAATTCGTCAAAACAGCTGAATTCTAATCAGCACCTTTCAATAGCAGAGTAAAGGCTATATGTCTCATAAATGCAGAAAAATAACCGTTGTATAAAAAAATGAATTTATCAATGAAGTTAACCAAAAGATAGTCTGAATGGAGATTTTTTGAAAGATATAAGATGGAAATGGGTCCAAGGGACATTTACTTCACCCAAGTCTGTTACATAGCTTTCTAACCTGATCTTCATTAACATAGAGGGAGTTGCAATAATTCAGCTGAGACTTTAGAGCTCTGTGACTCAAAATAAGCAAAAATAAATTTACAAAAAATGGCTGTGGGCCCATGATTATAAATTGTGAGTAACATATTTATGTGAAATACTCTACATTTTATTTGAGATGTCCCTTTCAGTGGATGATTTCAATGCATTTCATTTATTTTGGCTTTTGGATATCACAGTTTGCCTTTTCATTGAATGAGAAGTACCAGCTGTTTATACCTAATATTTTTCTTTAGCATGATTGCAAGATATTGACATTTCCTTAAACTTTACTTTTTGTGAGAAACACCAACACAAATTTCAGAGAAATATAAATAGGTTACATGTAACCTTTCAATTAGCAACTTAAACCTACAGTCTTATTCAAAACATTCAACAGATGCTGACATTTTAAAAGATTTAAGGGCCTTTAAAAAAAAAATATATGAGAACATGCATGCCACTAGGGCTTCATGATACAAGATTTATGTCATCCTTGCCTATGGGAAAATGATAGTGCCATATGTTCCAAAATCCACCATTCCTCATCCAAATTTTCTATGCTTACCTTATAGATTAACAGTTGTCCTATATACATGCTATAGAAACGTAGAGGTAACTTACAGATTGATATTGAGCAGCATTTTCCATATGATATATAAATCTAAGGGGTCCTTTTACTAAGGCGCATTAGCTGTTTTAGCATGCACTAAACACTAACGCGTCCATTATGCTATATGGACGCATTGGCGTTTAATGCGCTTAGTAAAAGGACCCCTTAGTTTACATGCTTTGCATAACATGCACAAAAATCCAGTGCCAAACCTGCCCATTTTCAAAACTGTAAAATGCCTTTCTGGGGTTTATTTAAGGATGTGTGTTTGCTCAGTGCTCTATCTATTCCAACCATTTTAGAAAAACACACAGAACAAGCCATTGGGATATAGGAGGGGGCGAGTATTTTTAGTAGACTAGCCACATAGACATCCTAGCACAGCAGTGAACCTCACATAAAATGTGTCAGTGATACCTTGAGGTTGTGGGTTCGAATTCCACACTGATCCTTCTGACCCTGGGCAAGTTGCTTAATCCCCATTGCTCTAGGTACATTAGATAGAGTGGGAACCTGCTGGGACAATTATGGAAAATACTCGAGTACCTGAATAATTTGTAATCCACATAGAATTGTAGGATATGTGGAATATAAATGATTTTTAAAAAGAAAGACTATACACCCCACCAGGCTACTGCAGTAACCTGCTTGCTGCTCTACTGGGACTGCCAAGAACATCTGAAGCTGTCATACAAGAAGGTATGTACTGTTTCATTCACTAAGCATTTTATATAAAACTAGTGTTTAAGCCCGTTACATTAACGGGTGCTAAAGCAGATGTCTATCTGTCTGGGTTTTTTTTCTTTGTCTGTCTCTCCTTGGACGCTGCCTGTCTGTCTGTGTCTCTCCCTATGTCCTTAGTGCCCTCAGTGCCTCCTTCCTATGTCCTTAGTGCCCCTTCCTATGTCCTTAGTGTCCCTAGTGCCTCCTTCCAATGTCCTTAGTGCCCCAGTGCCTCCGTCCTGTGTCCTTAGTGCCCCCAGTGCCTCTGTCCTGTGTCCTTAGTGCCCCAGTGCCTGCGTACTATGTCCTTAGTGTCCCATTGCCTCCTTCCCATGTCTTTAGTGCCCCCAGTGCCTCTGTCCTGCTTAGTGCCCCTTTCTATGTCCTTAGAGCCCCCAGTGCCTCCTTCCTATGTCCCTATCACTATCTTCCAGACTTTGTCCCACCCCCCCAATGCCAGCCAGCCTGCCTGCCTCCCTCCCATCCCCCTGAGCATCATGTTTACATTTAACCCCCCCACCTCTCAAAGCCTGCCTGCCTGCCTCCCTCCCATTCCACTGAGCAGCATGTTTCCATTTAACGCCCCCCCCCAAAGCCAGCCTGCCTGCCTCCCTCCAATTCCACTGAGCAGCATGTTTCCATTTACCCCCCCCCCGTCACTACCGCCGCCGTGCAGCCGACCCCACTGACCCACCTCCCATCCGTTCCTCCCACCACTAGACGGCCGACAAACCTCCCGGCTCCAGCAGCATCCGAGACACAGTAAACACACTGCTTTGCGGCCTTCTACTGCCCTAATTTCCTCTGCCGCATCTCTGATGATGTCAGCTTCAGCACCGAATCCCTCCTAGTTTCCTTAATTTCTAAGGTGCAACAACTACATTCTCGTAACAAATTCATTGTCCTGTTACAATTTGATCTCTCTGCAGCTTTTGATGTTGTCCACCACGACATATTACTTTATCAACTTTCTGAGATAGGAATTGAATCCACCGTCCTAAAATGTAATTCTATCCCCCCTTATTCTTCTCTTCTATATATAAGTTCATGTAAACCTTTTTTTTTTTTCCTTCTCTTCCTATATTTTAAGTTCTTGTAAACCGTGCCGAGCTCCACATCCGTGGAGATGATGCGGTATATAAACTTAAGGTTTAGTTTAGTTTAGTTTAGTTTAGTTTAGGATGCTGGCCGCAAGTCTGCAGTGCTGTGAACAGTACTGAAGCAAGAAATTTGAGTCTCCTTGTTTTTGTTTGTGCTGTGTTTAGGCAGTATCAAAACAAAGAAGTCTTTTTGTTTGGATTTTTTTTCTTTCATATGCTGGACTAATGTGTGAACTGTGGCAGCAGAATATTTGGACCTAACTAGTAGGGTAAAGCCCATATCTTATATGGCTGCAACAGAACTGTTTTGAAAATACATTTTGGCAAGAATAAAAGTTTTTTGTTCCAAGTGAAATGTTTGACTGGTGAACCTCATTTTTTCATTGTGCCTCACTCTCCACCATCTTCAACTGTATGCTCAATCAGGTGTATGTGCTGGGTATAGCAACTTGATCCTCACTATCAAGGCCACACCGTGCCACAGTGTGTGTGTGTTGGAGGGAGAGGGATCATGCTTAAATCCCTCCAGTGATCATCTGGTTAGTTTGAGCACATTTTTGGTACCTATTTGTTGTTAAAACAGGTCTAGCCCCAGATCTCCAAATTGTGCCCTAGACATATTTTTCAATGTTTGATTATGGAAGAAAAATGTCCAAGTCATACACTTGCTCTAGTTCCATCTCACTTTATGCCTCTAGCATACCCTCCTGAGATTTAGATGAATTGCAGATGAATATCATAGAAATATGTCTAGAAAATAGGTTTTGAAAATAGGGAATTGGAAAGGTTTGGCAAAAAAACAACAACACACAACTACCTGCCCCTTTATGCCATTTTTTTTAAATATTTTTCTTTGTGGAAAATAAACCCCATTGCCAACAAAATCATGACACATAACAATATATTTTCACCTTTTTCCTTATATTATGAATCTAGAGGGATACTGATCTTAGCAGCATTATATAAATCTGTCCAAAGCAATAAAAACCTACCGAGAATCTCAAGTGTCTTAGGGAGGAAGTTTGCAATATGGGCTATTGTTAAGATGGATTATTTTACTGAATGTACTATTTTAGCACAGATCTCTTTTTATGCAATGAGACCCACAGGAATTACCATAAGAAGTGCCTCTGCTGGGTCAGACCAGAGGTCCATCATGCCCAGCAGTCTGCTCACGCAGTGGCCCAACAGGTCCAGGACCTGTATAGTAACCCTCTATCTAAACCCTTCTATCCCTTTTTCCTTCAGGAAATTATCTAATCCCTTCTTGAACCCCAATACCGTACTTTGTCCTATCACTCCCTCTGGAAGCGCATTCCAGGTGTCCACCACCCTTTGGGTGAAGAAGAACTTCCTAGCATTGGTTCTGAATCTGTCCCCTTTTAATTTTTCCAAGTGCCCTCTCGTTTTTGTAGTTTTCAAAAGTTTGAAGAATCTGACCCTCTCCACTTTCTCTATGCCCTTCGTGATCTTGTAAGTTTCTATCATGTCCCCTCTAAGTCTCCACTTTTCCAGGGAAAAGAGCCCCAGTTTCTCTAATCTTTCAGCATATGAAAGGTTTTCCATCCCTTTTATCAATCGCGTCGCTCTTTTCTGAACCCTCTCCAGTATCGCCATATCCTTCTTAAGGTATGGCGGCCAATACTAGACGCTGTACTCCAGATGCGGGCACACCATCACCCGATACAGCGGCAGGATAACTTCTTTCGTTCTGGTTGTAATACCTTTGTTGATTATACCTAGCATTCTATTCTCCTTCTTAGCGGCTGCTGCGCACTTTGCCGACAGCTTCATTGTGTTGTCCACTAATACCCCCAATAACCTGGGTTGTCCATATTATACAATAAGACTGTGAAGGAATATATAGAAATCTATACTACACTCCCTTAATGGCACTCCCTCAGTCGCAGAGCAATCTTAAAGAATACACTGTGGAGAGCATAAGAACATAGATTTTGCCATACTGGGACAGACTGAAGGTCCATCAGACCCAGTGTCCTGTTTCCAACAATGGCCAACCCAGGTCACAAGTATCTGGCAAGAAACGAAAGTGTAAAACAGATTTTATATTGCTTATCCTAGGAATAAGCAGTAGATTTCCCCCCCAAATCCACCTTAATAATGGCTTATGGACCTTTCTTTTAAGAAGTCATCTAAATATTGTTTTTTGTTTTGTTTTAACCCTGCTAAGCTAACTACTTTACCACATATTCAGGCAAAGAATCCCAGAGTTTAATTACATTTTGAGTGAAGAAATATTTTTTCTGGCTTGTTTTAAATCTACAGCTAAATAGCTTTATTGTGCGGCTCGCCAAGCTAGAAACTGCTAGCTCAGTTTCATAAAAGAGGGGGTAAATGGCAACTGGCATGGTTAACAAAATTGATAAAAATTGACAGAAGCTATTGGAACTAAAAGAAAATCCTCAAGAAAATGAAAGAAGGATCCGGTAGAAAATAATAGGAAACAAAATAAAGACTAGCAAGTCAAATGCAAGGTGCTGATAAGGAAGGCAAAGAGAGACCTTGAAAATAAGATTGTATTGGTATAAGACACAGATAGTAAAATATTTTTTTGGAATATTGGAAGAAAGAAGTTGGAAAACAAATCAGTTGGACCACTAGAGGACTGAGGAGTAAAGGTAATACTCTGGGAAGACAAGGCCATAGCAGAGAGATTGAATTAATTCTTTGCTTCAGTCTTCAATGAGGAAGATCTGGGGAAGATACTGGTCCTAGAAATGGTATTCAATGCTGATGATGTATTAAATCTCTATAATACTGGAAGATTTAATGGACAATTTGACAAATTGAAGAGTAGCAAATCACCTGGACTAGAAGGTATACATCTTAGAGTACTGATAGAACTGAAAAATGAACTTGCAGAGCTATATATGTAATCTATCTTTAAAATCTAGCATGGTACCAGAAGACTGGAGGGAAGCCATTTTAATGCCAATTTTTAAAAGGGGTTCCAGAGTTGATCTGAGAAATTAAAGGGCATATACAAAAAACATGGATTATGGGACAGAGCCAATATGGATTAGTCAAGGGAAATCTTGCATCACCACTACATGTCTTCAAAGGGGTAAACAAACATGTGAATAAAGATTAACCAGCTGTTACTGAGCATCTGGATTCTCAAAAGGCATTTGCCAAAGTACCTTATAAAATACTTATTTGGAAAGTAATGTCCTATTATGGATTAAGAACTGGTTAAAAGTTAGAAAGTAGGGTTCAATGGTCAATATTCTCAATGGAGAAGTAGAGTAGAGTTTTATAGGGGTCTGTGCTGGGATCAATGCTTTTTAACATATTTATCAATGATCTAGAGACAATTAAATGTGCTGCTAGCTTAATGTTGTTCAAAGTTGTTAAATCACAAGAGAATTCTGAAAAATCACAAGAGACTGAGCATTAAAATGGCAGATGATGTTTAATGTGAGTAAGTGCAAAGTGAAACATGTAGGAAAGTGGAAGTTGACCTATAGCTACATGATGTAGGGTTCCGCATTAGGAGTCACCACTCTGAAAAGGATCTAGTGTGTGACAGCAGCTAAGAAAGCAAACAGAATGTTTAGAATTATCAGGAAAGGAGTAGAAAACAAAGATGAGAATGATATAAAATTCCTTACTATCGCACTATGGTGAGGATGCACCTCAAATATTGTGTGGAATTCTGGTTGCTACATCTCAAAAAAGATATAGCAGAATTAGAAAACGTGCTGAGAAGGGTGAGAAAAATGATAAAAGGGATGGGACAACTTCTGTATGAGGAAAGGCTTAAGAGACTAGGGCTCTTCATTCTGGAGAAGATATGGCTCAGGGCTATAAATACTGAGTAGAGTAGAATGGGTAGTTGTGAATCACAGCTCATAGGAACTCAGTGAGCATCAGGAGCAGCATGGGCCATTCAGCACAGCTCCCTGTACTAGAAACTGTTATCGCAGTTTTGTAAAATTAGACCTTAGTCTTCCATCCTCCTTATTAATACATGGAATATATTTGATCTGGGCTTCTAGGATGTTGTTTTTGAATTAAACCCATGTCTGATATAATTTTTTGACTTTTAAAGCTGCTCCTCTGTTTATTTATTTTTTCTTTTCTTTACCATTCTCATGTTATCATAGTCTTCTTTTAAACAATGAAATACTATTGTATTGGATTTCCTGTGTGTACTTCCTTATATCAAATCTGATCATGTTATGATCACGGTTATCAATTGGCCTCAGCACCATTCCCCTCTGCACCTATTTACATGCTCCCCTAAGGACTAGGTCTTGAATTGTTTTGCCTCTTGTTGGTTCCTGACCCAGTTGCTCCATAAGGCAGTCCTTGATTTTATCAAGGGCTTTTTCCTCCCTAGCATGTCCTGATGTTACATTTATCCAGTCAATATCGGGGTAATTTAAATTACCTATTATTATTGTATTACCTAGTTTGTTAGCCTCCCTAATTTCTGGTAACATTTCAGTATCTGTTCATTCTGGTCAGGTAGACAGTAGTATACAACATTTTTCAGCTTGATTAAACCTCACACTTGTAAAACTAGGCAGCACAACATGGAAAGCTCATTGTGATGTCTAGGAAACTTATGCTCTTGCTGCAAGATTTCTGTGGGAAAAAAAACAACAACAAATAAAAGATTTTGCTGAACTTTATGTTGACAGAAAACGATGCCTACCTAGTTTAGGTGGCATTCAGTGCTGCAAAATGTGTCTTTCTGACCTGCATACTGTAAATAAAAAAATGTAGGCTGCTTGCAGTTTTCAGACATAATGTATTTGTCATCTCATTTTCCATCCACACCATTATTCTGGGTGCTTATTTGTTAGCTATCATGCATTTATGTATGCAATTATATTGCTAATACCTCTGGCAGTAACAAAGTAGATTACCACCAATTATTGGGTATGAAAGTGCTGTAACTCTGTATTAATTATCTAAGTTAAAGTAAGTCAGACACAACTAAAATATGAAAGAGCTTGTTGAAATTCAAAATAACCTTAAGGCAAGGATCCTTAAATCCAGTCCTCAAGGTCACAACCCAGCCTGATTTTCAGGGTTTCCCCAATGAAAATATATGAGATCTATTTCCATTTATTATTTTCATTGCATGCAAATAAATTTTAAACATATTCATTGTGGAAATCCTTAACAAACAGGCTGGGTTGTGGACCTCGAGGACTGGATTTAAGGACTCCTGCCTTAAGGCAAGAGTTGTACCAGTAAGGATCAGTATACAATATATTGAAAATGTTATACAGTAATGCCCTTGTATCGCTCTATGGATCAGCCATACCTTGAATACTGTGTGCAATTCTGGTTGCTGTATCTAAAAAAAAAGATGTAGTGGAATTAGAAAAGGCACAGAGGACAATGAAAATGATAAAAGGGATGGGATGACTTCCCTATGAGGAAGGGATAAAGTGGCTAGAGTAATTCAGTTTAGAGAAGAAACAGTTCAGGGGTGAATGTGGCGCAGGGTTAAAGCTACAGCCTCAGCACGCTGCTCCTTGTGACACAGGACAAGCCTCTTAATCCCTCCTTTGCCCCAGGTACATTAGATAGATTGAGAGCCCACCAGGTCAGACAGGGAAAAATGCTTGAGTACCGGAATAAATTTATGTAAACCGTTCTGAGCTCCCTTGGGAGAACGGTATAGAAAATTTAATAAATAAATAAATATGACAGAGATCTATAAAATACTGAGTGGAATGGAAAAGGTGATGTGAATTACTTTTTACTCTTTCCAAAAATACTAGGACTAGGGAGCGATAATATAAGTATAGTGGGTTCCTTCTATATATAATAACCAGATTTATTTGCCCAAATTTGTGAATGTAATGTCCCTGATCCACGCAAGACCCACCCATTTCTGCACCCCTTTTTGAATCATGCCTACATTTAAGCATGTAGCTTGTAATTTTAATTACCACAAATAATTGCTTAAGAAGACAATTATTAGTGCTAATTGGCTCATCGTTCAATTAAATTCTGTGCAATTTTGAGTGATTTTTGTAGACTTGGGGGGATAAAGTACATTATGGCCATATCTTGAAGAAGGAAGATACAGAAAACTTCAGAATATTTTCAGAGGAATTTATCAAAGTAATTAAGAAAGTGCCAACTAGATTTCACTTTTTGAAAACTGTTCTTCTCAGAGCTGCTAACAGATTTTCTGAATGGGTATTTTTTAATGTGGTTAAAGAGAGACTAACAAATCTATTTTTCCATTTTTGAAAGTTTGCATTCTGGGTTCCTTTGTTTTCCTGCCCACATAATTTACAGATCCAAGCTATATGGGCACTTTGTTCATGTGAATTTTCTCATAGGGTGTGTGCATATACCACAGTGCACATGTACCATCCGTGTACTCAGAAGTACTCTATGTAAAGATTTTTAAATGTCTTCAGTAAATACTGTTTCCCTCCCAGACCTTAACATATTTTCAAAAATGTCTCCATACAATACAGGTGAAATCACATGGAGGAGTAGCCTAATGGTTAGTCCAGTGCCCTGAGAGTCTGGGCTTCATCCCCCCTGCAGCTCTTTGTGACTCTGGGCAAGTTACTTAACCCTTCATTGCCCTAGGTAGAAAACATATAGGGTTCCTTTTACGAAGGTGCACTAGCGTTTTTAGCTCACACACACGATTAGCGCCCGCTAGCTGAAAAACTACCGCCTGCTTAAAAGCAGGCGGTAGCGGCTAGCGCATGCGGCATTTTAGCGTGCGCTAAAACCACTAGCGCACATTTGTAAAAGGAGCTCATAATGAGCCTGGGAGGAACAGAGAAAGTGCCTGCATATACCAGGAATGTGTATAGTGCTGCATACATCTAGTAGCACTGTAGAAATAATAAGCAGTGGTAGAAATTGTGTGTATTGTAGAGCAATATAATATTTGTGTATTTTTGAAGATAAAATGCTCTTAAGCACAAAAGTTTTTATGAAAGGGTTTTACAGCATTATCTGTTTATTATTGGTGATTTCCATTTTCCTTTCATTTGCGTGAGTTTTCCCTGTGTGCTTTTTGTGACTTGGTCAGCATGTATAGAAGCCAGGGGCATGTTACTAATCATTGAGTTTCAAAACTTTACCTATACTTAAGGTGACCATACGTCCCGTTTTGAATGGGACTGTCCCCTTTTTAGATCCCCTGTTCTGTTGTCCCCAAGCACAGCTTCGGGATGCCGAAATGTCCCGTTTTCAGGGACAGCATCCCGAAGCTGTCCATGGGGACGACAGGACAGGCAATTACTTCCCCTCCCTCTAGCACCGAAGCCTTCTCCCCCCGGCTTCAGGATCATTCTGACCAACGAGTACAAGGAGGAAACAAAAACCCTCACCTCCCACCCTCTCAGTGTTACAGGGTAGAACATTTTAATTACTCTTCCACCCCATCAACTATCTGAACAATCAGCACTGAAAGGGGCGAAACCAACAAAAAGCCCTGCAGTTATCCTCCAGCCCTCATGTAAGAGAGTTGGACTTCCAGCCTTTGCTCCCTCCCTCCTTAAACTCCTCCTCTCCCCGCTCCAGGAAAATTCTGACCAATGAGTGCCAGGAGGAGCCAAATCTCCTCCCCCTCCCTCCCTCTCAGTGCTACAGGGCAGAACGTTTACTCTCCACCGCTGCAATTCTCTAATCAATCAGCACTGAAAGGGGCGGGTCCAACAAGAAGAGACTATGCCTCCATCCGTAGACACAGTGTTCCGAGTGAAGCTCCGCCTCCCTTTTGTGATGTGAATAGGAAACGAGTCTTTTCTACTTCTGACAAACTTCTGGCTCGAAATCTCCCTTCCCGCCCTATTGTTCTTTCTCCCTCGGCCACATTAATTTCTAATCATAGAGCAGCAGAGAGGGAAATGCCTTCAGGAGCTTCTGCCCAGGTAGGTCTTGTTGCAAACACTGAGGGGAAGGAGAGAGATCAGGAGTCCCACAAAGTGGGAATTGGACTGGAACTGAATTACTGCCCTACTGAGAGATCTCCTGAAATGGAACCTAATGTGCATGTGTACACCCAAAACATCTCCTCATGTCTAAGGTGATCATACGTCCCGTTTTTAACACAGGACTGTCTCCTTTTTACATCCCCTGTCCCGTTGTCCCCACGCACAGCTTCAGGATGCCGACATGTCCCGTTTTCAGGGACAGCGTCCCGAAGCTGTCTGTGGGGACAACAGGACAGGCGATCGCTTCCCCTCCTTCCCTGCCACACCAAAACTAGCCTTGCCTGCGTCCCTCCCTCCAGCGCTGAAGTCGGCCCTCCCGGACTGGCCTCCGCTATTGTTACCAGGACCACCCCGGATGCCAGCCATAGCGGGGTACACAGCCAGCCGGCTGGGTCCGTAACCTCCCACACTGCTGTAATTGGCACCTGCACCTCAGCACAGCTGCTGTACTTTTTCCAAAGGAAAGTCGGCAGCCGCGCTGAAGTGCAGGAAGGTCCCACAATGACTGCCGTCTGCCGCCTCTACTCCAGAAGATGTAAGTGACGTCGGAGGGGGTGGACGGGCAGCCGCAGTCATCATGGGACCTTGCTGCAACTCCCTGCGTCTGACGGTCCACCCCCCCTCCGATGTCACTTACCTCTTCTGGAGAAGAGGCAACAGACGCAGTCATCGCGGGACCTTGCTGGTTTAAAGGGAGAGAGGAACAAAGAAGGGTGGTGGAGGGAAAGAAAGGGGGCAGATGCTGATGGAAGTGGGGGGAAGGGAGAGCGGAGAGTGAAATGCCAGACCATGGGGTTGTGGGAGAGGGAAGGAAATTGACATCGGGAAAAGGTTTGTAAGCCGGTGCCTGGATCTTTTTCTTTAGTTGCGGCAGGCAGCAGTGGCAGACGAGGAGTTTTTTGTGTATTGAAGCGACAGTAGGCAGGCTTTGGCGGGTAGGTAGCAGCAGCGGGGGCTGGTCTGGCATGGGCAGGCTTCGGTGCTGGAGGGAGGGAAGGAGGCTGGCTTTAGTGTGGAAGGGAGGAAAGGAGGTAGGCGGGATTGAATATTAATAGATGTCCTGTTTTGATGAAAAAAATAAATGGTCACCTTACCTATACTGAAAGTGGCAAATTTTCAAGCAGCACATTTTCATGGCTAAGCTTTATTTGCAGATAAAGCTTTGTTAATTGCCAGCTAACTTTGCTGATTGGACCAGAATTACTTAACAGGAAAGTGATGCTAAAGATTTGCTCTCAATTCTATGGCACCCTCTAGTAGTCCGGGAACAGAGTTGGGAGTTTTCCAGGCACTGCTGCTGTTCGGTTACGGTATCTGAATAGACACCAAGTTAACGTAGGACAGCAAAAAGGTTATTCTTATTTAACCAGGTAGCTATCCAGGTGCTGGCATTGAAGACTGGAGATACCCAGATAACTCCTAGCTGCTTCACCAGCCCAGATATTTAGGCCTTCTTTTACTAAGGTGCGCTAATTAATTAGTGTGCACTAATCGATTTAATGCACGCTAAATGCTAACGTGTGCATGATAGTCTACGGACGCGTTAGTGTTTAGTGCGTGCTAATTGGTTAGCACACCTTAGTAAAAGAGGGGGTTAGTGTTGGTTCCTGGAGAGTAGACAGTGTTTATAAAGAAATGTTCACCCCCTAGTGTTTAAAAAGAGAAGTTCACAAACATAGCTCAATATCTTATTGCTATGTATACAGGTCTCTAGTCTTTGAAAGCCCATAGTAGAGAATGACACAGAGACAAAGTTTGTACCTGTCCCTGCAGGCTCTGTCTCCATCTCCACCCTGTCCCCATGAGTTCTGTCCCCATCCCTGCGGACTCTGTCCTCATTTGCGCAAGACTTGAACACTTTTGATTTTATATTTAAATCTTTTTATTAAAGTAAAAAAGGGACACATTTCTGTAAAACTGTTTATAAGTCACAAATAGAGCCTTCCATTTTAATCAAGTTTTGGTACAACCTTCCTAAAGATTCAGTTGCTTATGTTTTTACATAATCTGGAAAGGTCATTGGCTTGTCTTTCAGACATGGGTGTAGAAGAGAACTAAACTGTGTAGTCGATGAACAGGAAAATAAGTGTCTATCAAATGTTGGAAATGTTCCTTGATGCCAGCAACAATGGACAAATCTGTTACAATAACAATAAGATGCTTGAGCAGCTAGGCACATGATGGAAGGATGTTGCAGATGGTAGGAGCCTGATCAGCAGGCAAGACTCTTGTTGCCACATCAAAGGCAGACAAGATACAAATGATGTCATTTAACAGCAGTTAATTTAAATCCAAAAATAGCTTCTGCAATTTTTGAAATCATTGAATTCAGTTGCCAGTTGTCTTAAGATGTGTTAACTTTTTACGTATTGATACTAGTCTCAAGTTTTTAGACAATGACACAGGGACAAAATTTGTCCCTGTCCCCCATCCCTGCCCTGTCCCTGCAGCCTCTGTCCCTGTCACGCTGTTAACTGTGGGTATCCATCTGCATGTCATTCTCCCATAGCTCTAAGAATATCATAGAACTGATTTTTATAATAAGTAAAAAATGTTATGGGGCCATTGCTGTATAGATATAGTGGGGAGAGTGTGGCACAGTGGTTAAAGTTACAGCCTCAGCACCCTGAGGTTGTGGGGTCACACCCATGCTGTTCCTTGTGACCCTGGGCAAGTTACTTAATCCCCCCCCCCCATTGCCTCAGATACATTAGATAGATTGTGAGCCCACCAGGACCGAGAGGGAAAAATGCTTGAGAACCTGAATAAATTCATGCAAGCCATTCTGAGCTCCCCTGGGAGAACAGTATAGAAAATTGAATAAATAAATACATTTTGTGTAGCTATATCAGTAGCATGACATGTGTGTTTTGGAAAAAAACTTTGTGGTACAGAAAACACAGAGCAATATACTGTTTTCATTTGTACACTGGGTCCTATGTTCTGCATTTTCTATTCATGTTACAATAGTAAGTAAAGAATGATCTCCACTGTCCATATCTCTAACCAGCTTAATTAGTTCACCGTACTGACATTTCATCTTTTACTTCCACTCTATGATTTCTCTAGAGTTAGGGATTTATTTCTCATGGTGTGTAATAGTTATTTGAAAACGTTGTATATAATGCTTTCATTCATCTCTTTTTCTAAAACGTGTTTCAATCTTCAGAAATTTCAAGCATGGAAAATGTGTAATGGCCGTAGAGGATGATACGAGCAAAGCCTTTGTTTTTAAAATAGAAATTGTCTGTCCTAGGACAAGCCAGCGATGCTGAGGCTCTTTCCTACTTCCCCAATTGAGATATTTTGGAATAGGCAGCAGAATAGAGCATTCAATGTCTTACATGAAAGGAACATGCTATAAAATGTTGCTGTGCAGTCTGAGGCATCCTGAAAAGATGAAAGCTAATGCAGATATCCTGCCCACGAGCATATGATGAAAAGGAAAGACAGCCCTAAATCTGGGTAAAAATAAAAGCTGAGTTCTACTTGTGACAGTGTGACAAATATGTAGGGTTCATGGGGAGAAATGGAAATGCTTCTGAATTAAAATATTTATAATGGTCTGTAGAAAACCATCAACAGGGCTTCCCCAGCATTTGTCTTGATGACCGCACAGACATCTTGGTTTCAGACTATCCACAGTGAATTATCAGTAGCTATGTATCCCCATAAATATTTACCTGTAATTGTATACAGTATGGGCCTGATTCTGGAAATGGCGCCTTCTGCAGAAGGCATCTGTAAAAAAGGCGCCTACCAGGTATCAGTCACTGGTAGATGTCGCAGCCAGAATCACATCTATTTTTATGTACAGTTGCCTTAAATGTAGGCCAGCATTCTACAGGCCTACATTTAAGGCATCTGACTCACGCCTACGGAAGTACCTAGGTACACCTATAGATGCCTATGGTTACTTCCAGCGTTAGCCACACCTACACTGGCCTTAGGCATCTGTATGCATAAGTCAGATGCCTACATTGTAGGTGTCACTCAACGCATCGATACATATATATTTTTAAAGTGTGTCTCGATTGGTTTGTTAGATGACGATAGGATGCCTACCGCCTCCAACAATCTTAGAAACATAGAAACATGATAGCAGATAAAGGCCAAATGGCTCATCTAGTCTGCCTATCCACAGTAACCATTTCTGCACCCCAAAAAAGGGATAAATGTATCTATATGACAGCTAAGTATCACTGATACATGTGTAATCCCCTCTTACTTTTTTCTTTGTGGTAAGTTCCATGTAGAGGTTAAGGCAAATGCATCCACCTTCAGCAGTGGCAATACTTACACAGTTCTTCAGCATCTGGAAAACAGGTTCTATGGGGTAAAACTAGCTGATTCTGCGAGGCCTTAGTTTTTTGGAATTTCTTCTTCTGATATCAAAAAATTTGCATGCAGAAAGTTACAGTAAGATAGCATATTTTATCCACTGGAAGCTGTGTAAAACCTATAACAATGCTGTTTCAGAAAAGCACAGAAATGAACACAGATAGGCTTTGGTGCCCTTTCTGTTTTAAGTATAGAGATAGAGAAGATAGCCAGATGCTAACAAATGCAATCAGAGAACAAGAAAGAATTGGACAATACTAATCTAATTATCTCTTAACTTCATCCTATGCGCTCTCATTGCAGAGTTTCCTTTCAAATGAAAGAGACTTGACTCATGCTCCTGGTTCCTGATGCTAAGCATTATTATAGAAATGGTGCTCACCTTTTGAGCTCCATTTATGAAACAATGCTAAGCTGAACTCAGCAGGGGCATTTTCCTTCCAATTAGCTGAGCTAGCAGGACTCCCTGAAGCTGTGGTTTCGGGGAGTCCTGCTGGCTCAGCTGATCAGGGATTCCCATGTTGCAATCAGTTGATGATAAGGGATCTCTTGGCAAAGATAGGTGGCTGAGCCACCTATCTTTGCAATCAGACAGACACGATTCTCTAACCGGTGCCTGTTGACATGGGTGCTAGTTAGAGAATTGGGCGGTAAGGTGCCTGTCCTTTCAGGTAGATGTGATTCTGCATAGAATGCTGGTACCCAATTTTCAGCTGCTTCTTAGGCAGCCAGCAAGACTAGCATCCTATACTGAATCAGGCCCTAATTTTTTTTTTCACTGTCATTTTTTAGACACTATTTATAAAATCTAGTCCATGAGGGTAAATTTTATAAGTAGGCACCTCCTGTTAGGTCCCCCAATGCCATGTGATGAAAGTTTATTCTATAACAGCACCTGGAAGCCTAGCAAGTTTTCAAAGATGACAATTTAAAAACCTAATTCTCAAAATTAGGAGTCTAAACCCTTTGAAAGCTGACCTGTATGAGTACAGGGTTTCCCAAACCTCGGCTGGTTAGCCACAATTTGTTTTTCAGTATATCCACAAGTGTATAATAAATACACATCAGATTGGATTTTCAGTTCATAGAAGACATTGGTTTTCCTGAGTACCATCATACCTATCACACAATATTTGCATTTACTCTTCATCATCAGACTGCGCTTGTATCAATGTTCAGATAAGTAACTTTTCTTATTATTAATCTGTTTTTTGGAGATTTGCTTTAGTTACTTCTGAGCTGTTCTTATTGAGATACATTTGATTTATATCATCTGTCAAAGCGTATGTTTGGTTGGTGTGATAGAGAACAGAATGTGTAATGATGGTTCTCTGCCTTCTTGGTCTGTATCTTCTATGACCAGTGTATAAAGGTGGCACTGAGCACATTCATCATTATTTATTATTATTATTGTTATTATTATTATCATTACTATTAGTTGGTTTTTATTATAATATTTGATTTTTGGTTTTTAAAAATTTATTATTTATTATTTTTGAGGCCCGCATAGCATGGGTTTAGCGTGCACGACAATTCTGCACACACTAAAAACACTATCGCAGCTTAGTAAAAGGAGCCCTATGTCTCATATCAATGGATAGTAACATAGTAACATAGTAGATGTCGGCAGATAAAGACCCGAATGGTCCATCCAGTCTGCCCAACCTGATTCAATTAAAAAATTTTTTTTTTTTTTTTTTTTCTTCTTAGCTATTTCTGGGCGAGAATCCAAAGCTTTACCCGGTACTGTGCTTGGGTTCCAACTGCCGAAATCTCTGTTAAGACTTATTCCAGCCCATCTACACCCTCCCAGCCATTGAAGCCCTCCCCTGCCCATCCTCCTCCAAACGGCCATACACAGACACAGACCGTACAAGTCTGCCCAGTAACTGGCCTAGTTCAATCTTTAATGTTATTTTCTGATTCTAAATCTTCTGTGTTCATCCCACGCTTCTTTGAACTCAGTCACAGTTTTACTCTCCACCACCTCTCTCGGGAGCGCATTCCAGGCATCCACCACCCTCTCCGTAAAGTAGAATTTCCTAACATTGCCCCTGAATCTACCACCCCTCAACCTCAAATTATGTCCTCTGGTTTTACCATTTTCCTTTCTCTGGAGAAGATTTTGTTCTACGTTAATACCCTTTAAGTATTTGAACGTCTGAATCATATCTCCCCTGTCTCTCCTTTCCTCTAGGGTATACATATTCAGGGCTTCCAGTCTCTCCTCATATGTCTTCTGGTGCAAGCCTCCTATCATTTTCGTCGCCCTCCTCTGGACCGCCTCAAGTCTTCTTACGTCTTTCGCCAGATACGGTCTCCAAAACTGAACACAATACTCCAAGTGGGGCCTCACCAATGACCTGTACAGGGGCATCAACACCTTCTTCCTTCTACTGACTACGCCTCTCTTTATACAGCCCAGAATCCTTCTGGCAGCAGCCACTGCTTTGTCACACTGTTTTTTCGCCTTTAGATCTTCGGACACTATCACCCCAAGGTCCCTCTCCCCGTCCGTGCATATCAGCTTCTCTCCTCCCAGCATATACGGTTCCTTCCTATTATTAATCCCCAAATGCATTACTCTGCATTTCTTTGCATTGAATTTTAGTTGCCAGGCATTAGACCATTCCTCTAACTTTTGCAGATCCTTTTTCATATTTTCCACTCCCTCTTCGGTGTCTACTCTGTTACAAATCTTGGTATCATCTGCAAAAAGGCACACTTTTCCTTCTAACCCTTCAGCAATGTCACTTACATACATATTGAACAGGATTGGCCCCAGCACCGAACCCTGAGGGACTCCACTAGTCACCTTTCCTTCCTTCGAGCGACTTCCATTAACCACCACCCTCTGGTGTCTGTCCGACAGCCAGTTTCTGACCCAGTTCACCACTTTGGGTCCTAACTTCAGCCCTTCAAGTTTGTTCAACAGCCTCCTATGAGGAACTGTATCAAAGGCTTTGCTGAAATCCAAATAAATTACATCTAGCATATGTCCTCGATCCAGCTCTCTGGTCACCCAATCAAAAAATTCAATCAGGTTCGTTTGGCACGATTTACCTTTTGTAAAGCCATGTTGCCTCGGATCCTGTAACCCATTAGTTTCAAGGAAATACACTATCCTTTCTTTCAGCAACACTTCCATTATTTTTCCAACAACTGAAGTGAGGCTCACCGGCCTGTAGTTTCCTGCTTCATCCCTGTGACCACTTTTATGAATAGGGACCACATCCGCTCTCCTCCAATCCCCAGGAATCACTCCCGTCTCCAGAGATTTGTTGAACAAGTCTTTAATAGGACTCGCCAGAACCTCTCTGAGTTCCCTTAGTATCCTGGGATGGATCCCGTCTGGTCCCATCGCTTTGTCCACCTTCAGTTTTTCAAGTTGCTCATAAACACCCTCCTCCGTGAACGGCGCAGAATCTACTCCATTTTCTCGTGTAACTTTGCCGGACAATCTCGGTCCTTCTCCAGGATTTTCTTCTGTGAACACAGAACAGAAGTATTTGTTTAGCACATTTGCTTTCTCCTCATCACTCTCCACATATTTGTTCCCAGCATCTTTTAGCCTAGCAATTCCATTTTTTATCTTCCTCCTTTCACTAATATATCTGAAAAAATTTTTATCTCCCTTTTTTACATTTTTAGCCATTTGTTCTTCCGCCTGTGCCTTCGCCATACGTATCTCTCTCTTGGCTTCTTTCAGTTTCACCCTGTAGTCCTTTCTGCTCTCCTCTTCTTGGGTTTTTTTATATTTCATGAACGCCAACTCTTTCGCCTTTATTTTCTCAGCCACTAGGTTGGAGAACCATATCGGCTTCCTTTTTCTTTTGTTTTTATTGATTTTCTTCACATAAAGGTCCGTAGCCATTTTTATCGCTCCTTTCAGCTTAGACCACTGTCTTTCCACTTCTCTTATGTCCTCCCATCCTAACAGCTCTTTCTTCAGGTACTTTCCCATTGCATTAAAGTCCGTACGTTTGAAATCTAGGACTTTAAGTATCGTGCGGCCGCTCTCCACTTTAGCCGTTATATCAAACCAAACCGTTTGATGATCGCTACTACCCAGGTGAGCACCCACTCGAACATTAGAGATACTCTCTCCATTTGTGAGGACCAGATCCAATATCGCTTTTTCCCTTGTGGGTTCCGTCACCATTTGTCTGAGCAGAGCCTCTTGAAAGGCATCCACAATCTCCCTACTTCTTTCCGATTCCGCAGACGGAACATTCCAGTCCGCATCCGGCAGGTTGAAATCTCCCAACAGCAGAACCTCCTCTTTCCTTCCAAACTTTTGGATATCCACAATCAGATCCTTATCAATTTGCTGCGATTGAGTCGGAGGTCTGTAGACTACACCCACGTAGATAGAAGTTCCATCTTCTCTTTTCAGAGCAATCCATATCGCTTCTTCCTCTCCCCAGGTCCCTTGCATTTCGGTCGCTTGGATATTGATCTTTACATAGAGAGCTACTCCTCCACCTTTATGACCATCTCTGTCCTTCCTAAAAAGATTATATCCCGGTATGTTTGCATCCCATCCATGTGATTCCCTGAACCATGTCTCTGTGATAGCAACAATATCTAGATCTGCCTCTAATATCAGGGCTTGCAGATCATGAACTTTGTTGCTTAGACTGCGAGCATTTATGGTCATCGCTTTCCAGCTATTTTTCAGCGATAATCTCCTTTTTCGTATGGATTTTTGTGTCGTTTCACTTTCCATTGCAATACTAAGAAATGAGTTGCTGATATTGCTTATGTTGCAGCCTTTACTACTATCACATCTTTCTTTTGCCGGGGGTGGTCTCTATAATTGTCCTTCGTACATACACCACCCCCACCTTCTAGTTTAAATGCCTGGAAAAATATTGTCTAAATTTCTCTGCAAGGTTTCTTTTTCCTGCTGTAGTAATATGTAGCCCATCAGTGCAATATAGCTTCTTGTCCTTCCATGTATTTCCCCATCCTCCTATGTACCTGAAGCCTTCTTGATGACACCAGGCTCTGAGCCATCTATTAAAGTCCTCTGTGTTTTTCATTCTTTGCTCTCCTTTTCCATATGCAGGCAGTATTTCAGAAAAAGCTAAAGTCTTTACAAAAGGTTTCACGCCCTCACCAAGCTCCCGAAAAGCTTTCTGTGCTGCAAGTGTGGAGTTGTTGGCCAGGTCATTTGTTCCCAGATGGATAACAACATCAGTGTTAAAATCCTTAGTTTCTTCCTTAATTATAGTCAGTATTTGCCTGGAACTCCTGGTAGCTGAGGATCCTGGAAGACATTTCACTATTTTGGTCTCCTCGCCCTGTGTTCCAAGGTTAATGCCTCTGATGATGGAATCCCCCAACAGTAATAGTTTTCTGTTTTTGGCTTTTTTATTTGTACTTAGGGTGCTCTTGTTCTCTTGAGTTTCCTTCATTGGTTCCAGTCCCACCTCCCTTCTGTTTTCCTGAGTATCGCAGTGCACTAGTGGAGCGAAGGAATTCTGTAGAGGTAATATTAGTGAAGGTGGATGTTTCTGTGTTACATGTCGCAGTCTTCCTGAGCCTACTGTGACCCATTTATTCCTGGGCTGTTTTATTCTCTGAGGTAGAGGTGGTAAGTTGGTATGATTTTGTGGAGTGATGGAAGCTGCTTTAATTGTGTTCAATTCCTGTTTAAGTTTGCAGAGCTCCTCCTTAATACTGGCAAGTTGAAGACAGATGGGGCAAGCCTTAAGCCTCCAAATAGTATGTCTTGGAATTAAAGCACCACAGTGATTGCATAGAATAAAGGTCATCTTGATTGGTTGTGAAGTCCTGATTATATGGGTCTCTATATATGAATAGTGGTCCCTGGGGTTGGTGGGACTATAAGTAAGACTACTAGTAAGGCAGAAATATAGGCTCTATACCACCTAAAACACAGTATTTTAAACAAAACTGCAGGAAGAGGAAATAAGATTTAACAGAGGAAAGAGAAGGATTTTTTTGTGCTTTTTTATATTTTTTTTAGTAAGAAACAGTGAGGAGAAGAGAAATTAAGCAGATATAATGCTGAAAACCAGTGAAAAGAGTAGAATATGAAATGGTGAGTAACTTAGCTTTTAGAAGTTCACAGGGCAGCCTTGTGGCATTCCTGAACCCTTCCTGTGTTGCATCCCAAGAGGATGATTATTATTATATTACTAGAAAATGCTGATTATCAATGGTACAACATTAGAGTTATTATCAGTGTTATATTTTGAACTAGAGCAACTTTCAATTATATCATTAGTATTACTATCATTAGTGTTATATCTTGCAATAGCAGATCTTACTGTACATCACAGAGAATAGGATTATCAATGCTAAATTGCTAGAGAAAGATGGTCTGTCCTGCCTCACCAGAGAAAGTGATTATGAATGGGACATCACTAGAAAGTAATTATCAATACTGCATCACTTGCAAGAACAATTATTGTCTATGTCACGTTGCTAAAGAGTGCAATTATTGTCATTTCTGTATTGCTACAGAGCATGTGTTCTGTTAGTGTTAGAATAATTGTACTGCTACATAGATTATTAATGTGACATCACAAGGCTTATTATTCTCAATGCTGTATCACTAGAGAGAGAGATTATTATGAATGCGCCATGTTAAACAGTATGAAAGGTTTACAGATTTGCCTGTTCATTGATGCTGCCAAATATGCTTCCCTCACATCACTGAGTGATTCTTTTGTCTTCCTTTTTACCAATTAAGAGTGGGATTTGATTAATTTCTGGTCTTATTTTATCCAAACCACAAATTTAATCCAATATTGTACTTATAGAAAAGGTTCTCCAGAAGCTATCCTGGTAACCTCAGAGCCAGTTGGGTTTTCTCAATGACCACAGTGAATATACATGAGAACTTTGCATACACTGGAAACCCCACTATATGCAAACATATCTCATGTATATTCCTTAGGTCAATGTTGAAAACCACTTATCCAGTCAGTGGTTTTATTTGAAGTGATAGGTCAATATGGGGGTGATTCAATAAATAAAGTGCTAACATTTGTGCCAACTACACATGGAGATGGATAGAATACTAGCATATAGAAACATGACGGCAGATAAAGGTCAAACGGCTCATCTGGTCTGCCCATCCACAGTAACCATTATCTCTTTCTCTCTCTGAGAGATCCCAAGTGCCTATCCCAGGTCCTCTTGAATTCAGACACAGTCTCTGTTTCCATCACCTCTTCCGGGAGGCTGTTCCATGCATCTACCACCCTTACCACTCTTTGGTACCCTGTCCCTCTTTATATTCCTAGCTCCTTTCCTATAACCCTTCATTGTAGCTCCTTTTCAATCTAACCCTGTAAACCGTGCCGAGCATCTACGCTTGTGGAGATGGCGCGGTATACAAACCTAAGGTTTAGTTTAGTTTAGTTTAGTTTCCGTAAAAAAGTATTTCTTCAGATTACTCTGGAGCCTATCACCTCTTAACTTCATCCTATGCCCTCTCATTGCAGAGTTTCCTTTCAAATGAAAGAGACTTGACTCATGCACATTTATATTACGTAAGTATTTGAACATCTTTTTCATATCTCCCCACTCCCGCCTGTCCTCCAAAGTATACAGATTGAGATCTTTAAGTCTGTCCCCCATACGCCTTAGCACAAAGACCAAACACCATTTTAGTAGCCTTCTTCTGGACCGACTCCATCCTTTTTATATCTTTTTGAAAGTGCGACCTACAGAATTGTACACAATATTCTAAATGAGGTTTCTCCAGAGTCTTATACAGAGGCATTAATACTTTTTCCTACTGGCCATACAACCTATGCAACCTAGCATCCTTCTAGCTTTTGCCATCACCTTTTCAACTGTTTGACCACCTTAAGATCATCACATACAGTCACACCCAAGTCCCGCTTTTCCGTCGTGCACATATGGGCATATGTGTGCACATGCACATGTAAATGCCAAAAAATTCATTTCAATGCTATTCTGTAAATATGCATAAATCTTACATTGTACAGTTTAGGTGGACATGCTCATGGACAAAGTCTGGGTGAGACACACAAATGCATATAGAATACTATAGTATAAGTTATACATGTATATCTGGCACTTAGGTGCAAACATTTATACCAGCTTTATGGATGGCCTAAATGTTCACACCTAATCATTCACTCATACATACTCATATGCTATTATTCTACAAAGGGACAGGAATTGGGATTTGTATACTGCCTTTTTATAGTTATATAACCACACTCAAAGTAGTTTACATAGAGGTATTTCAAGCATCTTCCCTATCTGTTCCAGTGAGCTTGCAATCTATCTAAAGTACCTGGGGCAGTGGAGGATTAAATGACATATTCAGGGTCATGGAAACAGTGTGGGGTTTGAACCCACAACCTGAGGGAGCTGAGACTATAGCTCTAACCACTACACCACACACAGTTTTCCTTTATAGAAACCCTCTAAGCACCAAATTATAAGCATACCTTTCTTGAATTGCTCTCCAAATTGCCAAAATTTAACTATGTATCTTGAGGTAGAACTAAAGGTATTCTGTGGCCAGAAGCTGAATTCATCTGGATAAAGGGATCCCTCTAGAGCAGCGGTCTCAAACACGCGGCCCGCAGGCCACATGCGGCCCCCCCCCGGGACTATTTTGCGGCCCGCAATCTGTCCTCTCCACTTCACAAGTTTTCTGATTGTGGAGAGGACAATCGAGTACAGACCGCGACTGCGGCTTGCCTAAAGCAGGGGTCCCCAATCTGCTTCCCTTCCCGTCTCATTGCCCTTCCCCAAGCCACCGCAATCGTGGATCAGGCCAGCGCTGAAGTCTTAGCTCTCCCTGCTTATCTTCCCCAGCTCAAAGTCGACCAATTCTCACCACCCGACTTCAATTCTAATGTCGGGGAGGAAGTTTCGGGCCAGCCAATCGCTGCCTGGCTGGCCGGAACTTCCTCTCCAATGTTAGACTTGACATCAGGTGGCGAGAATTGGTTGGCCCCGTGCTGGGGAAGATAAGCAGGGAGAGCTAAGACCTCGGCGCTGGCCTGTTCCCCTATTGCGGCGGTGGCGGCCTGTTCCCCAAAGGTGGTGGCTTGGGGTAGGGCAGGGAGAAATAAATAAAGAAAGGGGGCGGGACAGGGAAACAGAAAGAAAGAAGGGAGACGGGACACAGACAGAAAGGGGCATGGAGAGAGAAAAACAGAAAGAAAGGATGGGCATGGAGAAAGAAAAAAAGAAAGAAAGGAGGCACGGAGAGAGAGAGAAAGACAGACATATAGAAAGAAAGGGGCCATGGAGAGAGAAAGAAAGAAAGAAGGGGGCAGGGTGGAAGAAATAAAAAGTTGGGGGAGGGAAGGAGACAGATGCCAGACCAGGGGAAAGGAAGGAAGGAAGGAGGGAGGGAGATAAAGAAAAGAAAGAGATGTCAGATCATGGAAATAGGGATAGAAGAAGAGAGAGATAGAAGGGAAGGTAAGACATGGAAACGTAGATTTTGAAAAGAAAGCAGAAAAATTGAATATTAAGTTAATGCCAAAGATGGATGCAAGGCAGAAAGTGAAGACGGAGAGAAAAGCAGTCAAAGGACAAGGAGGCTCTGGAAACATAGTTAAAAGCACAGAAAAATAAAGTCACCAGCCAACAAAGGTAGAGAAAATGATTTTATTTTCAATATAGTGATTGAAATGTGTCAGTTTTGAGAAAGGAAATATATTAAACTTTAAATGTGAGGGCTGCAGAAAAAATAGGGTACTTGAAGGGCCGCAGAAAAAATAGTTAATGACAATTTTGCATAAGGTAAAACTCGATGAAGTTAATTGCCGGTGTATATCGTGGGATCCAAGATGGATGCTGCCTGAACGATCGGGTTAATTCTCCGACTGAAGCGCTCCTGAGTACCTAGCCTTCTTGCGGGTGACGGTTGTTTTCAGTCGGGTTTCACTTTTTCCTTTGGAGCGATGCCGAAAAGGAGAGGCAGGAGCGTTGCTGGTGCCTTGCGGCGCTCCGAGGGTCCCTCCCTCGGCAACATCGAGGAGCTGCTAAGGAGGATGCAGGGAGTGCGTCGCAGAGTCTGGAAGCTAGCCTGCTGAGGATCCCGCGAGTGAGCGAGACCAACGGGATACCTCTTGGACCAAATACCACTCTGAGCACAGTTGGCTAGCTCTCCCAGGGGTCAGGAAACCCCGGCAGAAGGGATAGTACTCTCCCCGGAGGCAGGAGATTTAACATCGGAGAGCCTGAAAATGGAGATCCCGATTCAGATTATCTCCGAAGACAGCGTGGGGAATTTAACAGCTGGAGGAGGATTGAAACAGAGAGAACAGAAACCAGAATACCTTAAGGAAGGTGAGAGACTCTGCACTCCTGTGCAAGCTTCTTTCTGGGATAGGCCTCCTCAGGTGACCCTAGAAGCCCTTTGGGACTTGGTGGAAAATTTTGGGAAAGTAATTAGTCCTAATTTCCAAAAGATTGAAAATAAACTTATTTGCCATTCAGAAGAATTGGAAAAATTAAAAGTGGACATGACTTCTTCAAAAAATTTACTTCAAAAGACTCAGCAGGATATGGTTTCAGCAAAACAACTCCAGGAAACCATAATTAAAGATAATTTAAATCTTAGAAGAAAAGTGGAGCTATTAGAGAATCAGGCGCGTAGTAATAACTTGCGACTGATAAATTTTCCAAGAATAACTACGATTACACCTAGAGATATGCTTAAGAGATATCTAACAGAAATATTGGGAGTTCCGGAAGACAATCTTCCACCATTTTCTCAAGTCTATTATCTTCCCAGTAAAAAGTCGCATCAACAGCAACCTGCTCCTACCAAAGGACAAATATTGAATATTTCTGAGATATTGAGAAGTCAGACAAAGAAGTGGTAACACCTGCAACATTAGTAGCTACTTTAGCTCTTTTTATAGATAAATCTTGGTTATTGAGACTATTCTTTAAGAATAAACAGAAGGAATTTCTTGGTTGTAAAATTCAAATGTTCCCTGATGTTTCAAGAGAAACTCAAAAACGTAGACGTGATTTTCTTCTTTTGAAACCGGGGGTCACCTCGTTGGGGGCTACCTTTTATTTAAGACATCCTTGTAAGTGCATTGTCCATTATCATTCCATTAAATATGTATTCTTTGAGCCTCAACATTTGATTAATTTTCTGGCTATGTCCCCTCTGGACAAGGAGAAAATTCAACTTGAGCTCTAAAGGAAATAGCCAACCCAATCTATAGGCACACTTTTACTTCTTTTGGTTGTTTTCTTGTTTTTTCTCGCAAATTAATTCTTGGATCTAAAGAGGACGAGCTAATTTCACCATAATAGTTTTTTTCCTTGTAAACTACTTAATTTGTTAAATATGGATTTATATGATTATAGTATGTTTGGTTAAATTTTCTTTCTGTACAAGTTTTTACTTGATATTATATTGAAATCAATAAAATACTTAAATATATATAAAAAAAAGGTAAAACTCTTTTTAGTTTATAAATCTTTCCTTTAACTGTTAAAGGAAAGATTTATAAACTATAAAGAGTTTTACCTCATGCAAAGTTGTCATTTCTTTAATAAGATATTAACTATTTTTTCTGCGGCCCTCCAAGTACCTACAAATCCAAAATGTGGTCCCACTAAGGGTTTGAGTTTGAGACCATTGCTCTAGAGGTATTTTTTGTGTCCAGTACTTAACACAGGGGTGTTAAAGTTCCCTCCTCGAGGGTCGCAATCCAGTCGAGTTTTCAGGATTTCCCCAATGAATATGCATGAGATCTATTAGTATAGAATGAAAGCAGTGCATGCAAATAGATCTCATGCATATTCATTGGGGAAATCCTGAAAACCTGACTGTATTGTGGCCCTCGAGGAGGGACTTTGACACCCCTGACTTAACAGAAAGAACCTTTCTAGGCTGAGAGGATTTATTTTGAGGTAATGTCTCCAAATGGGTTAATTATGTGCATACTAATTCAAGTAAACACACACTAAGAAAAGGGCTAAAGCCACTCATAACTATGCCAGTAATGAATTTGCCAAATTTTATGCAAGGGCAATAAACAAAAGAGAATCATTAACAAAGGTAAGAGCAAAAGACCTCAAAACTTTTTCAGCCCACTGGCTAAATAGCCAAGTAGATAAGGATTCTTCTCTATTTATTTGCTTTTGCATAAAAGTGGGTGGATTGTTTAATGATAGTGGTTTAATTTTAAGCATATCATGACACAAAATGAAGATGATTCTTATGCCAGAGTACACTGGAGATGATCTCTCAGATACCCTGTTAATGCTTGTAGCAGCACTTACATTATGTCAGATGTTCCTGCTGGAGATCATTAGGCATAATACATAGGCAAGCATCTTCTACTAGCATTTTCTCTCTTTACAAATATCATTGCCTGTTCGTGTCCTCTGATGCAATTTGGAGCTGTCTTCTTTAAAAGGCACTGCTTTCAATTTCACGCCAGTGTGACATCATTCCTCCGGTCTTTAAATTTGCTATTTTTCTCCCCCACATTTTGTGCAGTTTGTATGAAGAGGTGTGCTTCTCCTGATGCAGCAGTTCATGTGAAACAAGGATTCTCTTGTTGAGAAATATTTGTCCTAGTTCTTGGGTGTTTGCAGGAAGTTTTTGCTTCAAAGTGGATATCAAATTGTCAACTTGATTGTTCATCTAGAAAGGACTCCACCATAGAACAGTGCTGAAGCTAAGTTTGAATCTTCTTTCCTTTCCTTATCTGATGCTGAATTTCTGTGCTACACCCTTGAACATAAATTTACCTCTTTAGTTGGCTTTAGTTCCCTTTGTGCTGGGTGATTCCATTTTGTTGTTGGTAAGCACTTAATTTAATTTGACCTGGGTTCTGAGCCAGATACCTTTTTTCCCTCTTAAAGGGAGTTTTTTCTCTCTGTCTTGGCTTTCCTGGAGTGGACCAATGATAAGATCAGGTTAACTCCTTTTCCACCCTTATGGCTTTGTGAGTGATATCCTTTGGATTCTTAGGTTCGTTTGTGAGAATTTGGGGAGGATTCCCTGACACAGAGGCAAGACATTTGATTTAATTAATGTGCTACTGTTTAGAGAATCACACCTCTGGCATAGATAGATGCCGGAAATATTGGTACAATTCTGGTGCCATTTTTGTAGGCACAGGTACCGTATTTTGTACCGTATTTTTCACTCCATAAGATGCACTTTTTTACCCCAAAGTGGGTGGAAATGTTGGTGCGTGTTATGCAGCGATGATACAAATTTTTACCTCCCCCATACCATTTTAACCCCCACCCCCATCATAGCTTTTAAAAACACCCCTGCCACCTCCGCCATGCCTTTTTAAAACATCCTGGTGGTCCAGCGTGTAGCCCTCTCTCGCTAGATGGCTGTCGTCCTATTTCGTTGCCAAATGCACACAGGTCAGGAGTGTGGAGATCAGGAGCAAGCTTTCTGCCTCCTGCCTGGCCCTGTGCTGCTTTCTGAATGGCTGCCATCAGTTCTTGTGAGTCCTGCGAGAACTGACGGCAGCCATTCAGGAAGCAGCGCATGCCCAGGCAAGAGGCGGAAAGCTCGCTTCTGACCTCCGCACTCCTGACCTGTGCCCCGCTAGCCGTGAAATAGGACGACAGCCATCTAGCGAGAGAGGGACACACACTGGACCTCCAGGATGTTTTAAAAAGGTACAACGGCAGGGGGGCAACAGATTTTTTAAGAAGGTACCGGGTATTTTGCTTTATAGGACCCTGTCCTGGCCTACCACTAGACCAACAGAGGGGGTACAGGGCAGGGCGGTGGGAATTTTTTTTCTTGGATTTTCCTCCTCTACAGGTGGGTGTGTCTTATGGTCGGGTGCATCTTATAGAATGAAAAATATGGTAATTGCTCTTATGTCAGCTTTTAAACAGTGTTTCCCTCTTAAGTACTGGAAGGACACCTGCCAATGCCTAAGTTAAGGTGATGTTTATAGAATATGGGCCTTACTGTACAGTTAAAGCAGAAACCAAAACAATCTCTTTAGCCTCTAAATCCAAGATTCAGAGTTGGTCAATTGAATTGTGGCTGGAATCAGTCATGGAGTTGATGTACTGCCTTTCTCTGGTACAACCAAATCAGTTTGCATTTAACATATACAGGTACTTTCTCTGACCCTAGTGGGCTCACTTTCTAATCCCTTCTTTCACTAAGGTGCGCTATGCTTTTTAGTGTGCATGTTATCCTATGGATGCGTTAACGGTTAGTGCGTGTGCTAAACGCGCGCTAAAATGCTTAGCGCACCTTAGTAAAAGAGGGCCTAAGTTTTTTTGTACCTTGGGTAATGGAGAGGTTTTTTTGTACCTTGGGTAATGGTTTGTACAGAGTTACAAGGAGCTGTTGCAGAAATTGAACCTAGATCCCTAGCCCACTACACTAAGCACTGAGGCTACTTCTTCACAAGGAAGGTATGTATAACAGACCAGAAAAACTCCCATTTCTGTCTACAAGTAAACATAGCAATTACTGTATAACAGATAATTCAAAAAATAATCTTAAATAAAAAGCCTTTCTCACTTCTAGATAAAGCAGGATGTAGCATATATGAAAATCATTCTCCTCAGTGATGATTAAAACATGCTTCAGTAACACAGGTAATAACGCAGTGCTAAGAACTGTTCACTCTCATGGTGTAGTAATGATGACAAACCTTTTGAAGCCGGTAAATATGCTGAATATGTGATTTAAAGTTCTTTACTGCCATTTTGAATTCAAGAATGGGGAAATAGGTGGAGAAGAAAGAAGATTACCCCTGGAAAGCCTCAATATGATCATCTACTTGTTGATTGTAGGGAACAAGTCCTGGATTTTCAACTTTTAGGCATTTTGAGAATGTCTCAGCAAGAAGAAACTTTATATGGAAATTGGAAACTCAGGACTGACTGCACAAACAGTCACCTTAATTGGTTTTTCTTAGTACTGAATGTCTGCTAGTTTCAATGATATGTTGTTTTTAATAGTGAAGACAGAAATTAGAATGATACCAGTTATAACTTTATAGGTCATTATTTTAAAAAAAAAATAAAAAATCCCATTTTATGCCTATAGCAAAAAGCTGTTATCAGATAAGGCCCTGTGATTCTCATTTCTTATGTGCTCAGATGACATATGGGAACTGCTTAGCAGAAGATAAAAGCCAGAAGGATAGGTAGGATGAATGGAGCATAAAAATGTACTTATTCTTTTTAGAATTCATGCTATGGATTTTACTTGCAGTAAGTAGTATCTCTTAAAAAGAAATATCACATTTTTTTTCTGTATTGAAGCAGGGATATCAAAGAGAAACAGTTGAAAGAAGTTTCCATAAGTGAAAAATATAATGATTAATATGCTACTATGTAGTGTTTAATACTCATGCCTTCCAAATTCTGTATAGCATACAAGGCACAAAAACTATGAATAGCTCTGGGAGTGTACACAAAAAAGAAAAAAGCAAGCAAATTGATCCCACAGATCAAGTACAAATATTTACTGCAGTACATAACCTTCCAATCCCAAATTCACTACTTGCTCATTAAAAATGCAGAGGGTCATTTTTATTCCCTCCACATAGATAGCAGGCCAGCACATCACATCTTTCCCCAATGGCTTTTTGTTCGTTCATTTTCCTTATGTTCCATCTGCTTTTCAAATGATGGCAACTGTTTTGAAACTCCATTGCCCCATAGCTATTCCAGTAAACACTTGGGCCTATATTCTATAAACAGCACCTTGACTTAGGTGCTGGTAGGTGCTCTACCAGCACCTAAGCGTAAAGGAAAACACCATTTAAACTTTTTAAAAAATATATATATACAGGTGCCTACTTGCACTTAAAAAAACTGCTGGAATTGTGCCTATGTAGGTGCTTTATGATGCCTAACACTGTAGGTGTGGCTAATACCAGAAGTGGCATTAGGTGCCATAAAGTGCCTCTGTAGGCATGATTCATGGCAAAGGTAGGTGCCAGAAACGTAGGCCTTGAAAACCCTGGCCTATATTTCTGGTGCCTACCTTTGCCAGAGGTGCAATTCTTTAAACGGCATGATTGACATGCAATCAGCAGCTGCCATCAATTGTGCCATTTAGAGAATCTGGGTCTTAGGTGACTTTAGGGGACAGACCAATGGTCTAGAATGTCCTACAAGGTATATAAAGCAATTAGATGAATTGGGTGCCAAAATTTTATAACCTCCCCCTTTCCATTGCAGACCCAGAAAAGGAAGTGTAGCTATCGTTTAAATTATTGGTCTTCCAGGGTTTTCTCCAGCAGGGGGTAAGGCTTATTTCAAAGTTTGTAGGGCTTAGGACACTCTCTTGGGATCCCTCAACAAAGACACCGCTACAACATGGTTTATGTCAGTTGCGCCTGCCTTGGTCCCTTTTAAAAACCAAAGGAAACAAGTTTTAGGGTAGGAAAAGCTCACCAAAAGCTCAGTTCAAGCTTGCTGACAAATTTGGCTGTCTATCCTGATATATCCACCCCAAAGCATGAACCATGGCAGGATGAGATCACTTATAGTGAGGGTAAAGATACTCCCAGGCAGAAAGCAGCATCATACTCGTATAACTTTGCCCAGAAAGCAGAAGCAATTCCCTGTAAGTAGAAAGGGCAGTGATTTGCAGAATGACCAGAAAGGGAGCCCAAGATAACCAAGTTTCAGATTAGTTCCATATAGGTTTGGGCAGGAGTCACACACCCAAAAGAAGAGAGCTTTCACACCACAGGAGGAAGACTCACTGGGGAGTCAATTCATTCCTGGACAGGGTAATGAAGTGGAGATGTTGGAGGCTGAAGAAGCTGCTCAGCTATCTCAGACAGAAGCCCTGAACCAAGAAACATAGAAACATAGAAGATGATGGCAGATAAGGGCCATAGCCCATCAGGTCTGCCAGGTCAGCTCAGCTTGTTTCAGGAGATGAACTAATGGAGGCCCTGCCATAAACTCACGGACTTAAGGTTAGACCACTGTTAAAGTTGGGAGCTCATTTATTTATTTTGAAATTATCAGTGGATTAGGTGGTGAATGAAGGATTGCCCTGAAAAGATGTTGCTTTGAATGAACTAAAAGCAGTGGCATAGCATGGGTGGTACGCCTCCCCCATCCCCTTCTATGCCTCCACCCCATCCACTTCTTCCCCGCCCCCTCCTGCCATGTGAGCGTGCCCCTTACCTTTCCCTGTACCTCTTTAACGTTTGTGGTGCGAGCAGCAACCTTAACTTGCTGCTCACAGCAGCGTCAGCACTTCCTCTGACATCACTTCCTTGGCGTGGGTCCAGGAAGTGATGTCAGAAGAGCCTATGCTGGCACGAGCAGCAGGTTGGGGTTGAAGCTCACACCACAAATGTTAAAGAGTTATGGGGGAAGTGAAGCAGCACACGGTAAGAAGACATCCAGAGCAGACTCCCCCCCCCCCTCCTTTACTACACCACTGACTAAAAGGTTGTAATTTCTCCTTTTTTTTGCCTGGATTAGGGGTAAGTGAAAGGCTGCCCTAAAGATGTTGGTTTTTCTTTTGTTCTGTTTGTTTACTGGCTGCACCTGAGTGGGTATGATCAAGGGACTCACCTCAAGTGGGGTTTGACTGCTGTTAAACTTCAGGAACTAAAATAGTGTTACAGATTCCTGGCCCTAGTTGAGGTTCTGGGGAACAGAAAGGAAGATTCTCTTGGGGGTGAATGATAGAACTGAAAAACTAACTCTTCAGTTTCTGGTAGTAAAAAAAATATATTATTCTTCCAATGGATAATCATTTTTTTAAATTCAGGCCTGCTGGTCAGTATAGTTAGATAGATAGATACCCTTTTTATAAAACTATGGTAGTGGCTGCCGCATGGCAAATACTCTGATGCCCATTAAATTCCTGTGGGTGTCAGAGCGATTACCATAGCAACAGCTGCTTCTGCGGCTTTGTAAAAGGAGCCCATAGTTTGTTTGTTATTTGTATAATTAATTTCAGGATGATATTATGGCCAGTCCTATTAGAGAGGCAAGCAGATTTCTGGATTAGCCTGATGGACAGTGTAGTGAACCATAGAGATGGGGACTCAAGCCCATACTCCTCTCTAACCACTACATTTACAGTGGAAATTGTGAGCCTTCAAAACTCTATCCTGCAGGCATAAGGGCTATTGGAGTGGTGTACAGTGGATTTTTAAATGGTTTTTGGAGGGTTCACCATATAATATAATGGGGGCTTTGGTGAGATGTATACCTGGGACCTTTTATATGAAGTTCACTGCAGCGCCCCCTAGGGTGCCCCACTGCTCTGCTGCATTATCTGTGTGGCCAGTCTACTAAGAATGATGGTCCCTCCTATATTCCAGTTGCTTGATTTATGTGTTTTTGTTTGGGATGTGTTTTTCTTTTTTCAAAAAATATTCAAAATGAGACATGCACTGCGCACAAACATATCCATTTTTGAAAAAAAAAACCAAGACAAAACAAGATAGATATTTTGCAATTTTGAAAATGGACATGTTTGGTACTATTTTTTTGTGTATATTCTGCAACATTTCTAAACTCGGATTTAGATGTCATATCGAAAATGGCCATCCACAAATTTTTTGAGATATGGCAACCAGAATTGCATACAGTATTCAAGATGTAGTTGCAACATGAACCAATGCAGAGGCATTATAACATTCTCATCTTTGTTTTTCATTCCTTTCCTGATAATTCCTAACATTCTATTTGCTTTCTTAGTTGCCTCAACTGTACACTGTCAATAGCGGTGTGCCCCAGGGCTCGGTACTTGGGCCCATCTTATTTAACATCTTCATAAATGACCTGGAGGATGGAACATCCAGTGAGATCATCAAGTTCGCAGATGACACAAAGCTATGCCGGGCAATCAAATCGCAGAAGGACAGCGAGGAACTCCAGAGCGACTTGAGCCGATTGGAAAATTGGGCAGATAAATGGCAGATGAAGTTTAATGTGGATAAATGCAAAGTCATTCACTTAAGAAGAAAAAATAAGGAACACAAGAACAGTATGTCAGGTGCAACTCTGGGAAAAACCGAACAGGAAAGGGACCTGGGCGTATTAATCGATAGGACCTTGAAGCCATCGGCGCAATGCGTGGCAGCAGTGAAAAAAGCGAATAGAATACTAGGCATGATAAAGAAGGGCATCACGAGTAGATCGGAGAAAGTAATACTACCGCTTTATAGAGCGATGGTCAGACCACACTTGGAATACTGCGTCCAACATTGGTCTCCATACCTAAAGAAGGATTTAAAAGTACTGGAGAGGGTGCAGAGACGAGCAACTAAGCTAATAAAGGGCATGGAGAACTTGGAATATGAGGAACGACTTAAGAGACTGGGATTATTCTCCCTTGAGAAGAGGAGACTGCGAGGGGATATGATCGAGACTTTCAAAATACTGAAAGGATTCGACCAAATAGAGCAGGATAAATATCTATTTACAATGTCCAATGTGACAAGGACAAGAGGACATGGACTAAAGCTAAGGGGGGACAGGTTCAGGACAAATATCAGGAAGTTCTGCTTCACGCAACGAGTGGTGGAAACCTGGAATGCTCTCCCAGAAGAGATAATTGCGGAATCCACTGTTCTAGGGTTTAAGGGTAAGTTAGATGTACACCTCCTTATGAGTGGCTTAAGGTGACATAGGTAAGGGTAAGCTAGATGCACATCTCTTATGAGAAGCTTAGAGTGATATGGGACTAAAACTATGCCAGGGTACACCTGGCGGGGCTTCCGCATGTGCGGATCGCTGGACTTGATGGACCTAGGGTCTGTTCCGGAGATAGCACTTCTTATGTTCTTATGACATTGGCGCACCGACAATTCCGCTCCATCAAATGCATGCAGCAACAAGTGTGTGCATGAAGGGAGGGGAATTGTCAAGGCAGAAGGAGCGAGTTGTAAGTGGTCAGAGTGGTGGTCGGAGTGGGAGTTGTAAGTGTAGTGGGGGGGTTCCCCCTACACCACCTGAACAAGAGTGTGAGGGGGGGTCCCCACACACCCCTCAGAGTGCAAACGGTAAGGCAAAGGGCGGTGCACATTTGTCCTGCGCACAAATGTTGTGGTAGAATTGTCAGCGCGCCAATGTCCTGCGTGCATTTGACGGGTTACCGCCTCAACATATCCTCAGTGATGACACCTGGATCCTTTTCCTGGGTAGTGACTCCTAATGTGGAACCTGTATCATGTAACTGTATTTCAGCATCTTTCATTCATCACTGTGCACTTGCTCACATTAAACGTCATCTGTCATTTTGTTGCCTAGTCTTCCAGTCTTGCAAAGTCCTCTTGCAATTATTCACAATCCTATTGTGATTTAACAACTTTGTGTCATCAGAAAATTTAATAATCTCACTAATTATTCCCATATCTACAGTAGATCATTGATAAATGTGTTAAAAGCAACAGTCTCAACATAGACCCCCCTGGGGAACCTCACTATTTAAACATCCACCCCTTTGGAACAATCTGCGTATGCCCAAGCTGAGATAAATCTTACTTCATTGGCTGGCACCTGTCATCTATGTTTTTCAAACAGTGTATTTCTCCACCCGTCTGGTTAGCAGTCAAAAATGTTACTTATTTTAAAAATATGGATGTTTGAATAATTAGAACCTTTGGTATTTATGAAGTAGGAATAATTTACTAGGTTGAACCCCCCACTATTTATCCTTCTCCATTGAGAATATTTACCATTGAATCATACTCTCTATTTTCTATATTTTAACCAGTTCTTAATCCATAATAGGAATTACCTCCTATCCCATGACTTTCTAATTTCCTCAGAAGTCTTTCATGAGGTACTGTGTCACATGCCCACTGAACTACCTCAGAAATTGATGCCATTTTTTCAGGGACCTCTAATGAAGATATCCAAAGTTTTGGGGTATGGTCTCAACTAGGTCCAGAGTTAGGGGAACCCTTTATTTGGGCCACTTTTATGTATCCATGGAAGATGTTGAAACTGAACCAGTTGACATGGAATTACCTTATAGAACTGGCATGATTTTTGCTGTATAATATATGCTAGATTGTGGGATCTAAGGAATTTCTAGTAGAATTGAAGAGGATTCTGTTATGATGGTTACTGACTATTCTAAAGCACAACTAAGGCAAAGAACAGGTATCCCACAAAATGTCAAGATAAACAGGCACAATAGGGATAACCAAAATGAAGGATAAGGAGAGTTGCTTCTAAAAAGAATCCTTTGTTATATATGGAGACAAGAAATCCCAAAGTAAAGCTCAGTCAGACTCAAAATGGGCTATGTTTCTGCAATAATGCTTGCATCAGGAGACTATAACTGAGAGTAATGGGAATGGCAGTATGAAGTCATTATTATAAAACCACAAACAGAGCAGCATGTTTCTTTCAAAGACACCAAACTATGTTCACACAAAATACTGCAACTAACTTCTCACCGGCCTTCCACTAAACCATCTCTCTCTCCCCTTCAGTTTGTTTAGAACTCTGCTGCATGCTTCATATTCTGCCAATGTCGCTATGCCCATAATACCCCTCTCTTCAAGTCACTTCATTGGCTCCCTATTCATTTCCACATATAGTTCAAAATCCTTTGAATGACCTACAAGTGTATTCTCTTCACAGCTCCCCATTATCTCTCCTTTCTCCCCATGCTCCCCCTCCACCCAGGCACTCCATTCATCAGGTAAGTCTCTTTTCCTCTATGACAACTCCAGACTCCTTGTAGTGCGGTACTTGCACTTGCAGCCTTAAAAGGGCCCCGGGGCCTATGAGTCTTAGCACAGCATGATATAGTTTTGTTACCTGTTTTTCTCTGACCCTTGCTTTGTCTGACTTCCCAGGTGCAGAAAAAAAAAATCAATCTTAATAGTATTTATAAATGTACTGTATCGGTGGTACATGAACTATTAGTAAACTTTATGCTCAGAATCATGGAGGCAATAACTGGGGAGAACCCTAACACTACTGCCTCACCGCCCAATCATCGCTTATTCAAAAAGGAATTGAAAAAGACTTCAAATATATAAATTTATAAAGTCATGTGCCACTAGGGCTAAACTTGTTTACTTGTGTATGCCTATAGTTTAAATGTGAACAGCAAACTTACCTTGTAGCTTGCAGGTTCCAACATGCCACGTTTCATTCCTGCTTCAGAGAAACAATGAAGATTTACAAAAGGTTTCTAATAACGGGCGTGAATGATTCAAAAAATATAATGTGTCTCACATATTTAGCGTAAAACAATTTACAAAGCTTCCTCCTGATGTGAATTGTTTTTCGCTAAATATGAGACACATTGTATTGCAAACGCAAGCAGTGTCTCACTTCCGGTTCACCACACAATTGTTTCCCACGTATTCACCTTTATAGGACCCCCAGGGACCCCTGAAGAAGACTTTTTTTGTCGAAACGCGGACCGTGTTGGGTCCTGTATCCCTAGCGGACTAGGTCCTTTAAGGCTTTTATGTGGATAACCTATTTTTATGTGGATGAATTTATTTTATGTGGATGATTTTGGTGTACCTTTGGAACTTTGACTCTTTCAAATAAAGTCCATTTAGGAACATCGTCACTCCACAGAGGTTTTTTTTAGTTTTTTTAGTTTATCGTTGCCCAGCAGGGTTTCCCGACAGTAATTCAAAAGGAATTACAAAGCCCAACAATTGTAAAACTAGTTGGGGGGCAGGATTCTCAAATTAATATTTTGCTTCTTGAGAACTGAGGCAGGAGGGCACTAGGAGAACTAGTCTGAATAAGTTTGCTGAATTTTCAAACACCTCTGGCTGTTTAAATTCTTTTTCTGAATTTTTGCTTTAGTTGCTAAAAAAAAAATTGCCTTACTCTTTGTTTAACCAAACTTTTTTAAACCACTTAAGTCTGTGAATAATCTTAACAGTCCATTTTAAAAATTGCCTACCAGTTTTTCTATCTTTTTATTAAGGTGCGCTAGCTGATTTATCGTGCACTAAAAATTAGCGCGCCCTAAATGCTAAGGCGCCCATAGACTATAATGGATGCCTTAGCATATAGCGCAAGCTAAATCGGTTAATGCACCTTAATAAAAAGATCCCCTATTTAGATGTCTGCTGCTTTATAGAAAATAGCTATTGCTTTCTATGATTAATCTGTGCTATATTTTTTTTAAAAAAAAGCCTGGCCAAATTTCCTGTTTTACTATATAGTAGCTTTAGAAAACCAATCTTAGCCTGCACTTGGTTAATAGCCAGGACTGGTCAAAGGTAATTCATTTACCCAGCAGGGGTCTCTTGCTAAGAATTTCTAATATGTGAAGCCCCATTTTAGATAGAATAGAGAGATCAGAATTGAGATGTTCAGGTCAGGATGTTCTCAGTTTTAATGATATCTTGAAAAAAAGAATCTGCTGACATAAAGCCTTTTCTAAATCACCTGCAAGACTGCCTGTGTATGTGCTAGCTTTATAAGAACATAAGAATAGCCTTATTGGGTCATCCTAGTGGTCCGTCTAGCCCAGTAGCCCGTCTTCACGGGGGTCTAGGACAATTCATCGTGGCCCTTTAAGAGCCACTAGTGGAGGGCAGCCCTTCCATTGCTGCCAATTCAGAGCCGTCAGTTCAGCGTGGCCTTTTCATCGCGGGACGTTCCTTCCCGACCATTTCAGTACTATCGCATTCCAACATTCAGCCCTTTAAAGACACACGGTGCAGATGCGTCACGACTTATACAGTTAAAAACTTTCAAAGTTTCCAATTTTAAAGTTAAACAGATACCTAATGGCTACTGTAAAAGGGCTACCCATGCAGGGAAGTTTAACTTTAACTTTACTTTTTGACATATCACTAATTTTACAGTTTAACTTTTAAAGTAAACTAAACTAAACTAAACCTTTAGTTTATATACCGCATCATCTCCACGGAAGTAGAGCTCGGCACGGTTTACAAGAACTTAAAAAATGAGAAAGGATAGGAAAAGGTTTACATAAGTTTATAAATAGAGTGGGAAAGTAAGGGAAAAAAGAAATTACAAGTTAGAGAAGAGCCAGGTTTTTAGTTGCCTGCGGAATAAATGGAGGGAGCTCAGGTTCCGCACCGGGATAGTAAGGTCGTTCCAGAGACCTGTGATTTTGAATAGGAGTGATTTTCCCAGTTTACCTGCGTGGCGAATACCATGTAGGGAGGGGAAGGATAGTTTTAATCTTTGGGCGGTCCTGGTGGAATCAGGGCACGAGGAGTTAAAGGAAAGTGGGATTAGGGAAGGAAGGATGCCGTGAATAATCTTAAAAGCCAGGCAAGAGCATTTGAATTGGATTTTGGAAATCACTGGGAGCCAGTGAAGATTGGCCAGGAGTGGGGAGACGTGGTCAGATTTACGTTTTGCAAAGATCAGCTTGGCTGTAGTATTCTGAATAAGCTGGAGTCTGTGGAGGCTCTAGGTAGCCATTAGGTATTTGTGAATTTTGAAAGTTTAACTGAAAAGCAAAGGGCTGAATGACAGGGCTGATGGAACTGACAGGGCTGAAAAGACGGTGCTGAAACGGTCAAGGAGGAGGAACGTCCCATGCTGAAAAAAGCCACGCTTAACTGGTGGCTTTGAATTGACATTGTGTTTCCCTTTTTTTGTTGTTGTAGTTGTTTTATTTTTTTGTTATTAATGTAACTAGTATTCCCTCCCTCCTGTAGCAAGTCTATGTACATGCTATCTTTTTATCCTTTGTTTCATTGTCTATGAATGCTATGCGATTGTCTGACTCAAGAAATGTGCACAAATTTTAAACTTTCTTTTCCATCATTGAAAGGTATAAAGTCTGTTGGCAAATTGCGTCAATCTTTCTCGTTTAGGCTAACTGAGATTTGGAATGGTATTCCTGTTTCAGTTAGAATGATTACGTCTTCAGGTTTTTTGGGAAATCTATGAAAACATTATTTCAACGATACTTAGGGCTCCTTTTACTAAGGTGCGCTAGCGATTTTAGCGCACGCAGGAAATTACCACGTGCTACACCGCACGCTACACTTCTAGAACTAACGCCAGCTCAATGCTGGCGTTAAGGTCTAGCGCGCGGGGCAATGTAGCATGCCCTATTCCGCACGTTAAAGCCCTAGCGAACCTTAGTAAAAGGAGCCCTTAGATTCTCACACCAGAACAGCAAAATGATAATTTACACTATTTTTGGTTTTATTCTTCTTTTTATCTAAATTTTGTTAACCGAGTCAAGCTCCTTTCAGGTGAAGATTCGGTATACAAGACTAACTTTTAGTTTAGTTTATGTTTAGTGTTTGTGTGTCTGAACCCATTGGTAATTTTGTTTTTAAACCTATTTTATTTGGGGTTTTTTTTAAACTTTGTATGTACACTGCTTAGACTAATAGTTAGGCGGCATATCAAAATAAATTTAAACTTTGAAACTTGATTAAACTTGAAACTTGCTGCTCTTAAAGGGCCACAATGAATTGTCCCATTTCCTGTCCAACCGTGTACCCTTGAAATCTTTACATATTATCATTTATTAAACTTGATATACTGCCTTACATGCATATGTGAAATACTTATTAAATTTGGCTTTTTGCACATGCAAATAAGCTTCTTAAAATAACCACCATAACTTGTTACCATTTTGTTTCAATAATATTTTCAGGGTCCAAGCAGATTTTGTCAGTTAAAATCCCTTCCACCCTATCCCTCACCTATTCACCTCTTTACTTGCTTTTCCTCTGTAGCATTCTCAATACACTTAGGGAGCACCCTGAGTCTATGTGGTAGGTGACTATTCTATAATGGAACCTAGGTGCCCAGGTTCTGTGACATAAGTATAACCTGGTATTGGCAGGACTAAAATTTAGGCATCCACAGTTGCACCAGTCTCCTGTGGGTAGGGCTTGAGGCACCTGGGCCAATCAGGCCCAAGGCCGCCATTCTGAGGATGGCAGGCCTGCCGGATGGGCTTGGGACCCGTCCGTCCATCCAACAAGGTACTGGGGGGGGGGGGGTTGTCGGTGCTGGGAGTTGCCAGATGGGGGTGGGGTCTGTGGGATTCAGGGGGCCAAGCGGGGGTTCAGGAGGGCATCGTGGGTGAAGAATGCAGTGTGGCCAGGAGGGCCTGAGATCCCTCCTGCCCATATCTTAGAGGGGGTAGGGGGTTTCACCAGGGCAGGAGGGCTTTGGCTCCCTCCTGCTCCAATGTTATTGGGGGTCATGGCTCACTGGGGCAGGAGGGCTTTGCCTCCCTCCTGCTCCAATGTCGGGGGGTCACTGCTCGCTGGGGCAGGAGGGCTTGGGCTCTCTCCTGCCCTGATTGTGTCGGGGAAGATGCTGTTCTCCGGAGCAGGAGGGCTTGGGCTCCCTCCTGCCCCGATCGTGTCGGGGAGAGTGCTGGTTGCCGGGGCAGGAGGGCTTGGGCTCCCTCCTGCCTGATCCGATTGGGGGTGATGGATCATGGCAAGAGAGATTGGCTATCTCTTCTGCTGCGATAGCAATCCAAAGTGCTGCAGTTGACGGCACTTCGGGATCGTTATCGCGGCAGGGGAGATGAGCCATCTTTCTTGCTGCGATTGTTGCTGGGGGGGGTGGATTCTGTGTTCTTTTTGACAGACACCAGTTACAGAATCCAGCTTTTAGGCGACGGACTGGCTCCTCCTTTGCCTAAAAGCTCTTATGTTGGGTGTTTGGGACTTAGGTTTTTTTTGTTGTTGATTATATGTTGATAGTGTAGACGTAGTGGTGGTCTGGGCGTTTAAACAGCTGAACTTAAAGGCAGGCCATTATTTAAAAAAAACTCCTTTTGGACATTTTTTTTTGGGAATGGACATTTTTCCCTGCTTCTACTTTCAATGTTCAGGGCCTAGGCCAAAAGGGGACTTAGACGTTTTTTTTTTTATTATGCCCCTCCATGGAAACAAGACAGAAAGAAGATTTACTCATTTGAGCTTTGGTGCTGGAGAAGGATTTTATACATGCTATGGACTGCCAGAAGCACTAACAAATTGATTCTGGAAGAGATCAAACTGACTATTTTGCTCGAAGCCCAAATGATGAAGCTATGACTGACTTATTTTGGTCACACCGTCAGAAGAGAAACATCATTGGAGAAGGACATCATGTTTGGGAAGACTGAAGGAACAAGGCAATGATGGCAACCTGGAATCAGATGGCTGGACACATTGAAAACAATCATCTAGATGAAGCTGGAGGAACTTACCGGACTTGCACAAAACCAATTTCTTTTTAGATCTGTAATTCATCAAGTCACTAGGACTCAAACATGAGTTGATGGCACCTAACAACAACCTTGGAAATATAACCTTTAGCAGTAATCTCGTGAGACTGCTACTAAGGGCACCATTTTGAGGTTGGTGCTGGAGTGGCCACGTTTGAATGGGCATCTCTCCTGGCTGACACCCCTGGACACTAGTGGGTGTCCCTTTGGACCCCATTGGACCATCCCATCAAAGCCTCCCAACCACCAATGAGTTGTCAGATAGCCATTAGGGGGGTGGGCGAGAGGGTCTTACATGTGGAGTGGGGGGAGGGTTGGGCCCGGGAAGGAACTCACTGCTGCAGACCAGGAGCATCAGACTGCAGTTTTCTGTGGCCTGATACTCCCAGGCCACAGGAATAATGCTGCTTGTGAGGTAACTCGCAAGCAGCATTATTTCCATAAGGTGGAATTCAACAACCTGCAGTACTAGGATACTGCAGGTTGCTATATTCCATGGGTCATCAAGGTGCAGTAAAGGATGAAAATTTACTGCACTTTGATGAATCCCCCCTAAGATATAGAATCTGACAGATTTGTGTGTTACTGTAGTATATGAGCACAAATGTTTACACCAGCAATTGATATGGCATAAATGTTCATGCCTGGAGTTAAGCACCAAAATGTAGAGTTATGCTAGTATAACGTCATCTATGTACAATATTACAATTATAGAATTAACTAAGGGGCAAAGTCTACAAACAGCATCCCAATTGTAGATGGCGGTAGGCATCTGACCACTGCCTATTCAGCCAATTGGAATGCACGATTAAAAAAACACCACAAGGCAGGCTGCCTCTAAAGTAGGTATTTTTATAAGCCTAGGGAAGTGCATAGGGCCATTTAAGCTCTCCCAAGGCTAGGTGTGGGCATGGTTTCACCTGGAAGTGGCCTTAGGCGAGCTTAGGCAGCCCTAGGCATCTCCCTAGGGCCGCTATAGGCACCTGAAATGTAGGCCAGCAAAATGCTGGTCTACATTTCAAATAGACATGGCCACTGAGCCAATTGTGGCAAGGGAATTTCCCTGTTACGATCGGTTTATCAGCTGCAGCAGGGAACCCATCCCCCCCCCCCACAAAATCAACCAGCAGAAGTGATGCTCACGCCCTCCTGACAGAACCCCTGAAGCCCCCCACTCCAAATGTCTGTGGCAGTACAGAATCCCTCCCAAGATATCCTCAGGCATGAGGGTGTACATTTCCTACTGCAGCCATCCCCGAAGATCACCGGCATGAGGGATGCCCAGTCTCTCCTCTTGGAAACCAACCCCCCCCCCCAAAGATCACAGGAGGGATGCCCAGTCCCTCCTTCTGGAGCTCCCCTGAAGACATGCCCCCACCAAACCCACCCGGATCCCACCAGTGCCTATTTTTCATAGGCCGGCCAGAGGGATGCTTACCCCCTTTGGCTGGCAGGCTCACCTCCACAGAATGGTAGGCCTTTCCCTTCCCAGTGCATCCTGGGATGTACCGGGGAGGGGCATAAGGCCCTTATTGGCCCAGGCGCCTAAGGCCCCTCCCATATGACTTAGGCACCTGGGCCAATCAGAATCTTAGGCCTCTCTCCCAGTGCATTCTGGGATGCAATGTGAGTGTCCTAATATTCAGATTGGTCAGTTGTGGTAGACCATAATTTTCAGAGGATTGTGTTCGTGAAGCGCTCACTAAACTAAAGGTGGCTAAAGTGATGGAGCCGGATGGTGTACATCCAAGGGTACCAAAGGAACTTAGGAAAATTCTGGCGGCTAGACTGGCTGACTTTATTAAAGCTCCTCTGGAGTCAGGAGTGGTACCGTAGGATTGGAGAAGAGTGAATATGGTCCCTTTTCACAAAAGTGGAAGTAAAGAAGTAGGGAACTACAGGCTGGTAAGTTTGATCTCTGTAATAAGCAAATTAATAGAAATGCTTTTAAAACAGAGAATAGTGCAGTTTCTGGAATGCAGTGGATTACAGGACCTGACACAACATGGATTCACTAGAGGCAGGTCTTGTCAGACAAATCTGAACAATTTCTTTGACTGGGTGACCAGATAATTGGATAGAGGGAGAACACTAGATGTTGTGTATTTAGATTTTAGCAAAGCTTATGACAATGTTCCACAAAGGCATCTAATAAATAAACTGGGTTCACTGTTCCCTCTAAGCTGAGCAGGAGTCCTCCACCCACAGTCTCACCAATAGAGGGTGCTGTTTTACTGTCACATTTTTCAATTGTGAGGGACAGGCAAGTTCTGCAGGACTCCAGGGAACATACCTGTCCTTAGCGACTGAAAATATTCCACCCCCTAGTGGTAGCAATGCAGCTGGAGGACACCTGCTACACCGTTCCCTCGGTATTGGCTCCAAAGTGACAGGCTGGGTCAGGAACTGGTTGAGTGGAAGGCAACAGAGCAGAGAGGTCAATGGAGATCACTCCGAGGAAATGGATGTTGCTAGTGGTATGCATCAAGGTTTGGTTCTTGGGCCTGTTCTTTTAACATTTTTGTATACGATATTGCTGAAGGGCTGTCTGGTAAGATTTGCCTCTTTGCAGATAATACCAAAATTAGTAATAGATACTCATGATAGTATAAGAAACATGACGAAGGACCTAGCGAAGCTTGAGGAATGATCTGAAATTTGATAGTAAGATTTAATGCTAAGAAATGGAAGGTCATGCATTTGGACTACAAAAACCTGAGAGAACAGTACAATTTAGGGGGTGAAGAAATTTTGTACACAAAAGAGGAATGGCACTTGGGTGTGATAGGATGTGATGATCCTAAGGTGGCCAAACAGGCTGAAAAGTCAACAGCAAAAGCTATAAGGATTCTTGGGTGCATAAGGAGAGGAATGGCCAGTAGGAAAAAGGAGATATTGATACCTATGTATAAGACTCTGGTGAGACTTCATTTAGAATATTGTGTACAATTCTGGAGACCACACTTTCAAAAAGATATAAACGGGAAAGAAAGTCCAGAGGAAGGCAACTAAATTGGTCGATGGTCTACGTCATAAGGTACGAGTGGGGACAGACTTAAGGATCTCAATATGTATACTTTGGAGAAAAGGCAGGAGATATGATAGGGACATTTAATTACCTATAGAAACATAGAAACAGACGGCAGATAAGGGCCACGGCCCATCTAGTCTGCCCACCCCAATGACCCTCCCCTACCTTTCTCTGTGAATAGATCCCATGTGTCTATCCCATTTAGCCTTAAAATCAGGCACGCTGCTGGCCTCAATAACCTGAAGTGGAAGACTATTCCAGCGATCAACCACCCTTTCAGTGAAAAAGAATTTCCTGGTGTCCCCATGCAGTTTCCCGCCCCTGATTTTCCACGGATGCCTATGTGGCATAAAATACCTATGTGGCATAAAATACAAATGAGGTGAATCTCTTTCAGTTGAAAGAGTGAGAGGGTATAGAATGAGATTAAGAGGTGATAGGTACAGGAGTGATCTAAGGAAATACTTTTTTTATAGAAAGGGTAATAGATGCGTGGAATAGACTCCTCATAGAGGTGGTGGATACAAAGGCTGTGCCTGAATTTCAGAAAGTGTGGGACATGTACATGGTATTTCTTAGGGAGAGGCGAATATTATCGATGCTGTGAATGGGAAGACTGGATGGGCCATTCAGCTTTTATCTGCCGCCATGTTTCTATGCTTCTCAACCCAATCCTTGTGGCCCACCTAATCCCATAAGATTTTCAAGCTATCCACAATGAATATGCATGAGATAAATTTGCATGCACTGCCTCCATGGTATGTTAATCTATCTCATGCATATTTAGGGATCCTTTTACTAAAGTGTGCTAGCGTTTTTAGCGCACGCAGGAAATTACCATGCGCTATGTGGCTAGAACTAACGCCAGCTCAATGTTGGCGTTAAGATCTAGTGTGCGCGGCAATGTAGCATGAGCTATTCTGCGCGTTAAAGCCCTAATGCAGCTTAGTAAAAGGAGCCCTTACTGTGGATATTCCGAAATCCTGATTTGACTAAGTGTGCCTCAAGAACTGGGTTAAGAAGCACTGTCCCAGGATCATTAACATAGAGAATGCCCTATCCTTTGCCATGTCCTGCTAAGAAAGTGATCTTTGCAACTATGAAAAATAAATGCACGAAAAGATTAGTACTATCTTAATACAGTACGGTTCACACTGCTCTAATGAATCAGTTTATCTATTGGCAATTCACAAGATGCCAACAGGTAAGTACATTGCTTTGCTTGATGCTACTTGCAATTTTTCACACATTTTTGACAGAAAGTTGGCACTTTTAGTAGTTTGCTTATGTGCTTCTATAAATATTTATAATGCAGATTTGACTTGGGTCAACTCTGATGCATCTCTCAGAAGATTACCACAGCATCTGTTCTGAGTTTATCAGAAATTGCCCATCTAGCAAGATGGCTGATAATCCATCAATAGATGACAAGTGCTAACTGGCCTGCATTAGTGGGCAAAGTAGCAAAGTCATGTTATTCAAGTTAAATAGCTGTAAAAGCCATCAACATCTCTTAAATAAATCCCTAAATATAATATTAGTCATTTTTGTATATGGGATAAATTTCAGACTTTTGATTTATTGTATATTTTATACTGAACTTAATGACATCAGAAAATCAATTTTTAGTAGTAAATTAAATTATAAAGTAAATCTTTACACTATGGGGGTTCATGATCAAAAAAATAAAACATCAAAAAAACTGCCTAAGTCGGCATTTTAATGTCCTCATCTCCAGGACATCGAAGAGACGATAATCAAAACCATTTTCCTGGATGTTCAGAGAAATGTTTCATTCACTGTGCATCCAGAGTTTCATGGAGCATGTTGGGAAGCATGTTAATTGTGTTTTTGGCAGTCTTTGGGCATGCTTAACTTGGATGTCTTGTAGCGATAATAATTTATTTATATACCGCTTTAAACCAAAGCAGTGTACAAGCAACATACAAAATAGAAACATCTAATACCAGTGGTCCATAATGCCCAGCAGTCTGCTCCTGCGGCGGCCTTTAGGTCATTAGCTTTGAGGAAGATTTTTTTTTTTTAAGAACTTGAGAGACTTTTGCATCTATATATTAAAAAAAAAACTTCATGAGGGAACAAGGTCCCAAGACACAGGGAGCTTATATAATGGAGATTTTATATGAAACATACCTTTCATGAAATGTGCGACCAGTTGTACATATGTACATAATTATACATGTATCTGGTAGCATGCTGCCTAAGCACTATTCTGCAAATACTCACTTAACCTACTAGATTCATAGGTTCTGTTACAGAATAAGCTCTTAGTGGCATTGTAACTGGGTGGATCACCTTGGGGACCTTGTTGGAGGGGGCACCTACATCTTTTATCTCCCCTCCCAGCAATAAGGGATCCTTAAATGCACACCCCCCCCCCATGTACCTCTTCAAGTCTAGTCTAGTCAGTAGCTCACATTGGACTCATCCTTCCTGTTGATATCACTTCTCATTGTGGAACCAGGAAGTGACATCAGAGGGAAGGCTTAACCGACGCAGGCAGCAGGTAGGAGACCCTTCTCACTGCTGGTGAAGACTAGAAAACTTGAAAAGATATGGGAGGAATAGGGGGAGGAGTGCATCTAGGAGACCCACTACTACTGGGGGTGCATATGTCACAGAGACGATAGGCACATCTTCCTTGGGTGTAAACTTCCCTCGCTACATCACTGTTCTTACTGGATGTCATGAGGTACCTAAACGAAGGCATTCAGTTATATAATTTCCCTCTACAAGTTAAGCAACTCTCATCTCATTTAAAACATATTGAAATGTTTGAATGTAAATGTAAATTTTCAACCTACAATAATGAGGGATTAAAATATCTTCTATAAAAACTAGCAGCCTACAATGGCATGTTAAACCACATTCCTTAATTGTAGTATAGTAAAGAAGTTTCAGTATCAATTTGTAAGTAAACTTTGGAACCCTTTTAATAAGTTGTGTTAGTTTCTAATGTATGCCCAATGCAGGACAAGCTAAAACATTTTGCATAACATTAGCATTCACATTCTGTCACCTGCATATATATAGCAATCAGCAACAACCAGTAAACACACTCACACTAATTTGTGGGCCAAGTATTTGGCCGCAGCTTTATTAACTATTCATATCATCTTAACTCACAATTCAATATAAATAAAACATCAAATACCCCAAAGGGGCTTCACGATTAAAGAGAGCTATTCAGTGATGAAACCAACTCCCTTTAATTTTGTACTTTTAAAACATCATACAAGCACAACCCACAGTAATGGCAGGCCAGGCATCCCCTCATAGCGGTGTCACCTAGGAGTGCTATATTTTAATTATTTATGAACGTTTCATCTCCCATCCACATCTGACATCAGAGCCCCCATTTAACACCCTCAATCCACAGCTGTGACCCCCTCTACCCTATCCCATTCCCCTGCTAACCTTCCACCCCAAAGCCTAAGAACCACCAAATCTACCACAACACAACACAAAATAAACGGGACGGGAGGTGGGAAAATGACAACAGGTACCATCTAACCCTCTTCCCTGTTCCTCACAGACATTAATTTCTCAAGCCCGCCAAAAGTTTCCACCAGTCCCACTGTTTGTTTATTTAGCTCTATCAATCCAGAATTCTGTTACATCTCTACTTCCATTCTTGCTACGTTTTCCATATGCACTATCCTACTTAGTCTTCACTGCCCACATCACCTCCCTTTATCTCTCCCCCTCCCCCAACCCATATGCACAATCCCACCTGCAGCTGCTCAGCTCAGCTAATGTTATTACCACACCAGATTACTCTGCTGTGTCTCCTTATTTTTGCCATCTGCATACTAAGCATGAAGTATTTATTTTTTCTTATTTATTTATTTGGAGGGGCCATGTCAGGGGCGGAAAATGGGCTTAGCATGCAGGAAAGGCCCATGTAAGGATGTGCTAAGCCCTTTTCCTAGGACAGGAGAGTGTGGTGCAGTGGTTAAAGCTACAGCCTCAGCACCCTGAGGTTGTGGGCTTCAACCCATGCTGCTCCTTGTGACAATGGGCAAGTCACTTAGGGCTCCTTTTACAAACGTGCGTTAGGGCCCCACCGTGTGGAATAGTTCACGCTAAAATGCCACACGCGCTAGCCACTACTGCCTCCTTTTAAGCAGGCGGTAGTTTTTTGGCTAGCGTGCGCTAATCCGGTGCGGGCGCTAAAAATGCTAGCGCACCTTTGTAAAAGGAGCCCTTAATCCCTTCATTGTCCCAGTTACATTAGATAGATTGTGAGCCCGCCAGGACAGACGGAAAAATGCTTGAGTACCTGAATAAATTCATGTAAACCATTGGGAGAATGGTATAGAAAATTGAATAAATAAATAAAACAGCCCCTTTGTTTCCTGAATCATTTAGGTAATATATAGAAATAAAATAAAAACATAAAGGAAAAAGATAATACCTTTTTTATTGGACTAACTTACCCCCCTTTTTCGAAGCCGCGTTAGGCTTTTTTTTATTGCTGGCCGTAGCAATATTAGCTCCAACGCTAATAGAATTCCTATGAGCATCGGAACTAATATTGCTAGGGCTGGCGATAAAAAAGCCTAATGTGGAGGGGGGGTGTTAATGTAGTTTATGATTAGCTTTGGAAGGTAACCCCTTCTTCCTCAGATCAGAAATAAGGTCTCCTTTGAAAGCTAATCATAAATTACATTATGTTAGTCCAATAAAAAAGGTATTTTTTTTCCTATATGCTTTTGTTTTATTTCTACCAATTACCTTGAAGAGTGGACTAACACGGCTACCACACCTTTTCTCAAATGATATAGAATTATCAAGTATGTCTTCCTGATACTTTAGTCTTGATCTGTTATCAAGAATCTCTTTAATAGAAAGAAGGTGTGAATGTGCTGCCTAATAAAGAATCTCTATTAGACAGCATAGTCACAGTATTTATCTGTATACATTATTATTATCTTTATAAAACAGCACATTGAAACAGCTTCTTATTTAATATATTTTAAAAAATGTTTACAGTCTGTTTCCTACGGCTCAATGTGCGGCGGCGGCGAAGAAAGCAAACAGGATGTTGGGCATGATTAAGAAGGGGATCACGAGTAGATCGGAAGAGGTCATAATGCCACTTTACAGAACAATGGTCAGACCTCACTTGGAATACTGTGTCCAACACTGGTCCCCATACCTTAAGAAGGATATAACTCTGCTGGAGAGGGTGCAGAGGCGAGAAACCAAACTAGTCAAAGGTATGGAAAATTTGAGCTACAAAGAACGCCTCAGAAAACTGGGACTATTCACCCTCGAGAAGAGAAGATTGCGAGGGGATTTGATAGAGACTTTTAAAATATTAAAAGGATTTGATAAAATAGACCAGGAAACAGCATTACTAACATTTTCGGAGGTGACACGGACACGGGGTCATAGCCTGAAACTAAGTGGCAGCAGGTTTAGGACAAATGTTAGGAAGTTGTGTTTCACACAGCGAGTGGTTGGCGCTTGGAATGCTCTCCTGGAGGAGGTTGTGGCGGAGACTACTGTTCCGTGTTTCAAGCGCAAGTTGGATGCACACCTTCTTGCAAATCATATTGAGGGATACGGGAAATCCGGGTCTCCAAAAAGGAGTACCTAAATGGGCCCACGCGTGCGCGGATCGCCGGACAAGATGGATCTTGGTCTGATCCGGTGAAGGCATTTCTTATGTTCTTATGTTACTTGTCTTACAGAGACAGAAGCCAAAATATGGCCATGTTGGGTTTTAGGTAATTCACATGTGGCAAATGCTTTTTGTAAAACCTGAAAATATATATTTTACAGCAGTTATTTGGCTAGAGTAGACTGGGATGTAAAAAAGCATAGTTCATGTATGATAGTTCTCTTCCTTAGTCCAAACACATTCCAGGAATGTCTCCTCACAATGTGATCATAGATATGGGTGCTCTGAAAGCCCCTGTGTATTTTTAGCTGACTTAGTAAAACAATTTTCAAGCAAAGTAATCTAGGTATGCTAATGTGTTTTAATGTAGCTAGCTTGCTTTGAAAATTGTCCTTTCTGTGACCAGCTGATGAACAAATTTTAATTAATTTTTAAATTATGTACTTTAATGGTTAGTGTTCTTCATTAGTCCTTCTGGTATGCTTTGTAGTGGGTTGACATTTTATGTAAAAATAAAGGTCAACAAATAAGTTGCAAGAGATACCTTTTTTTTTTAATTGGACCGAGAGGTTGACACAATAAGTGAACGAGGGCTTTGTGTCTTTGGATTTGCATATGCATCTGGCTATACAGAATTCTATAACCCTGAATGCCCAAAATGTCTTCCAAGCAAATCAAAAGGCGGCATGACCCAGGGGAACGACATGGGCAGAGCAAGAATATTCCAAATATTTAGGTGCAGTGTCATAGAAAAGAAGAGTTATGAGCCCAGCTTGTGCACCAAGGTGCTAATAACAGAACATAACATAACATTGTGCTTATAAACTACGTAACCATAAGTCCAACGTGGTCAACAAAAGATTAATAATAGAAATAACATAAGAGACACATAAAACTATTTGGCCAAATACTTTGAGAAAAGATAAGTTTTCAACTGGGTTCTAAAATGTTTGTAAGAGCAAGCTCTAAGGATGGAAAAAAAAGACCTTGACAAGAAAATTGTGTATATTAACAGCAAGAAGTCAGGAAAATAATCAGTTGGACTGCTACATGACTGAGGGGTGCACAGGGAAGACAAGGCCATAGCGGAGAGATTAAATGAATTATTTGTTTTGGTTTTCACTGAGGAAGATGTGGGGGAAATACCACTGCCAGATATGGTATTCAATGTTGATGAGTCAGAGAAACTGAAACAAATCTCTGTAACACTGCAAGATGTACTAGGGCCAGGTGCATACCTAGCATATGTGACACCTGGGCCCATCATTTTTTGACACACGCACCCCGCCATCTGTATGAAAAACATGATTTTTAGTAACAATCCAAACGTCACACAAGAGTATACCTAGGAAAAGGCAGCATCTTACATACTACAGTGAGCAGTATAACATCAATACACCCACTGTAAAACTAAACAAGTCAGACTAGTACAGATCAATCCTGCAGTCAATCATAACAGAAAACCATGTCTTTCAAACACATAGAACACAGAAAACACCTTTGCCTAGTTTGGCAAATCACAAACTAACCCCTCCCCCTTTTACAAAACTGTAGTGTGGTTTTTAGCCATGGTGGTAACAGCTCTGACACTTATAAAATTCTGAGCATCAGAGCTGCTACCACCACGGTTGACGCTAAAAAACACTCCACAGTTTTGTAAAAGGGGGGATAAAATAGAAATACATAGACAAAGGTTAAACTGAACCAGTAAGAAGCTGGACTCTGCATACAGTGCACCACAGAAACAGTGACACATGTCTCCTAAAGCAATAAATAAATAAATAGAAATTTTTTTTTTTCTATCTTTGTCTTCTCTGGTTTATGCTTTCCTCATCTTCTTGTTACTCTCTTCCTTCCATCCACTGTATGCCGTCTCTCTGCCCCTATATGACATCTTCTCTACTTCTATGCACATTCCATCTCTCCTTTCACCCCCATTAGTCTGGCATCTCTCTCCTCTCCTTCCCTCTCCCACACCTCTCCTCTGTAATATCCCTTTCCCTTTTTCCCCTCATTTTCCTTTTCAATTTATTTTCTGCATCTGTCTAGATTATGTTCTTACTACCCTGCCATCAATTTCCTTTTTTACTGTCTACCTACTGCTCACCACCTCTTTCTCTCACCCCCTCCAGTATTTCACTAATTCAATCCTTTTTCCCCCATCATGTGCCCTCCTTTTATTTATCCCCCTCCTTCCATCATGTGCCCTCTTTTTCTGCCCCATCCATCTAGTACCTTCTCTCTCTGTCCCCTTCCATCCAGCGTCTGCACCCCTCTTTCTCTCCTCCTCATTTCCTTCCTGCATTTGCTCCCTTATCTCTCCCATCTGCACTTCCATCCAGCATAGGCTCCTCCTCTACCCTCCACACTACAATCCAATGTCTACCCTTCCTCTCTCCATCCACCTCTCTTCAATTAGCATCTACCCCCTTTCTTTCCCTCCAATCTAATTCCATCCAGTATCCTTCCTCCTTATGTCTCTTTCCCCTTTCCCTGCACACCAATTCCATCAGCATCACCCTTCCATAACACCCTTCCTCGTTTCTCTCCCTCCACCACTCTTCCATACCAGCAGTCCTGCTCCCTTCACTCTCTTCTCTCCCTTCATGCAGTAAGGTCCCACGATGAATATAGCTGCCGGCTGCCGGTCCATCCTACTCCGACGTACTTGCCCTGGAGCAGAGTCGGCAGCAGTGCTGAGGTGCAGGAAGGTCCCATGATGACTATGTCTGCCGGCTCTTCTCCGGAAGAAGTAAGTTACGTCAGAGGGGGTGGACCCGGCAGACACGGTGTTGTGGCAAGGTCCCATGATGACTGCGTCTGCCGGGTCCACCCCCTCCGACGTAACTTACTTTTTACGGAGCAGAGCCAGCAGACACAGTCATCACGAGACCTGACTGCACCTCAGCGCTGCTGCCGAATCTGCTCCAGAGCAAGTACATCGGAGCGGGTGGACTAGCAGCCGCGCTGAGGTGCAGGTCCTTTTGCACAGTAGGGCAGGATGAACTAGAACTAGACCCGGACCCGGCCGGCTGTGCACCCCCCTAGGGCATGTACCTGGGGTGGTCTGCCCCCACCCCTTGGTGCGCCACTGACTGAAGCAATTTGAGAAATTGAAGATTAGCAAATCACTTCGACCTAATAGCATACATTCCAGAGTATTAAAATAATTTAAAAATGAACTTGCAGAGCTATTGTTAGTAATCTGTAATTTATCTTTTAAATCTAACATGATAATGAAAGACTGGAGAGTGGACAATGTAACACCAATTTTTAAAAAGTGTTCCAAAAGTGATCCAGGAAATTATAGATCGGTGAGTCTCACATCAGTGCCAGGCAAAATGGTAGACTATTATAAAGAGGAAAATTACAGAGTATTCGTATATAGATAAGCATGAATTAATGAGACCAAGCCAACATGGATTTAGTCAAGGGAAATCTTGCCTCAACAATTTACTATATTTCTTTGAAAGGGTGAGCTGGTTGATATTGTGTATTTGGATTTTCAAAAGGAATTTGACAAAGTACCTCATGAAATACTTCAGAGGAAGTTATAAAGTCATGGCATAGGAAGTAAAATCATATGGATTAAGAACTGATTGAAAGACAGAAAAAAGAGAGTAGGTTTAAATGGTCAATATTCTCAATGGAGAACAGTAAATTGTGAGGTTCTCCAGGGTTCTGTGCTAGGACTGCTGCTTTTTAACATATTTATCAATAATTTAGAGATGGAATAACTAGTGAGATGACACAAAGTTATTCAAAGTTACTAAATCGCAAGAGGATTGTGAAAAATTGTAAGAAGACCTTGCGAGACTGGAAGACTGGACATCAAAATGGTAGATGACATTTAATATGAGCAAGTGCAAAGTGATACATGTTGGCAAGAAGAACCCAAACTAGAGCTGTGTGATGTTAGGAGTCACCACCTCCCAGGAAAAGGGTCTAGGTGTCATCATTGAGGATACATTACATCCTTCAGCTCAGTGTGAAGTGTCAATTAAGAAAGCAAATAGAACATAAGAAGTGTCGCTGTTGGGTCAGACCAGTGGTCCATCATGCCCAGCAGTCTGCTCATGCAGCGGCCCTTCTGGTCAAAGACCAGCGCCCTAACTGAGACTAGCCCTACCAGTGTAGGTCCTTATTCAGTAGGAACTTGTCTAACTTTGTCTTGAATCCCTGGAGGGTGTTTTCCCCTATGACAGCCTCCGGGAGAGTGTTCCAGTTTTCCACCACTCTCTGGGTGAAGAAGAACTTCCTTACGTTTGTACGGAGTGTATCCCCTTTCAACTTTAAGTTCAAACAATTTTTATTGATGCAAACGACAAGAAATACAACATTAAAATTTGTATAACAATGATGATGCATCAAATTTAGTAATATGATGAACATATTGATATGGTCAATATTACATACAACACCAAGGTGCTTAATATAATAATGACCGATTATTGCCTTAGAAAGTCAATGTACCCTTTCTAAATATATTTCTAAGGTGCTCTTCAAATACCTTGTCCCACTTTAATGAGTACTTTAAATGGTTCTCTAAACATCTCAATAGACCTCAGAACCACAACTCCTCCGTCCCATAAAAGTGTCCCGACGGGGAGATTCAAGTGGTGAACTCCTCACCGGTCTGTTCAATTTAAATAATGTGCAACTCTTATTATATTTTTTTTAAAAAGATTTTTAGTATTCACTTATCTCAGTAATGGTGAACTTTCAGTTCTCTATATAGGCTAGCGGTGAGACCCGACATGTTACATGAGAGTTTCATCAGGGGTCTACCCACCACCGCATCTATCCACCTCTATCCTTACAAACATTGAAGGATAGGGGTGGATAGCTGCAGTGGTGGGCAGACCCCTGATGAAACTCTTGTGAAACATGTCGGGACTCACTGCTAGCCTAAATAGAGAACTGAAAGTTCACCATTACTGAGATAAGTGAATACTAAAAATCTTTTTAAAAAAAATATAATAAGAATTGCACATTATTTAAATTGAACAGACTGGTGAGGAATTCACCACTTGAATCTCCCCATTGGGACACTTTTGTGGGACGGAGGAGTGATGGTTCTGAGGTCTGTTGAGATGTTTAGAGAACCATTTAAAGTACTGATTAAAGTGGGACAAGGTATTTGAAGAGCACCTTAGAAATATATTTAGAAAGGGTAATATAATAATGAGGCATCGAGTAAAATACATCCCATATAAACCTAGAAAATAACTTCATCCCCCATCAAACCCCACTCAATCTATGTATGACTACATGTTTTAAATCATTTAATATCCTCTACCTTCCCTCCCCAAACCCTCCCTTCCCCATTCAAAGGTACTCTCCTTCATCCCCCATCAAACTTCAATAGGAGTACATGTTTGAATCTATTTAATACCCTCTACCTTCCCTCCCCAAACCCACCCTTCCCTATCCCCTTTCAACTTTAAAGAGTGCCCTCTCGCTCTCCCTACCTTGGATAGGGTGAACAACCTGTCCTTATCTACTAAGTCTATCCCCTTCAGTACCTTGAATGTTTCGATCATGTCCCCTCTCAATCTCCTCTGTTCGAGGGAGAAGAGGCCCAGTTTCTCTAATCTTCTGTTGTACGGCAGCTCCTTCAACCCCTTAACCATCTTAGTCGCTCTTGTCTGGACCCTCTCTGGAATGTTAGAAATTTATTTTAATCTATTAGCCACCTTTTTTATGAAGAGATTCACCCAAGGTAGTTTACACTGAATAGTCAGATACTCTAAACATTTTCCCTATCTGTTCTAGTTTGTTTATAATCTAACTATGGTACTTAAGGCAATGGAAGGTTAAGTGACTTGCCCAGGTTCACAAGCAGCAATGCTGGGTTCAAACTCACAAACTCAGGGTGCTGAGGCATCAGCTCTAACTACTAGGCCACACCTAGCAATTATCAGGAAAGGAATGGAAAACAAAGGTGAAAATATTATAATGCCTTTTTCTCACTCTAGGTTGTAGCCATACCTTGAATGTTGTGTGCAATTTTGCTCGCCATATCTCAAAAAAGACATAGCAGAATTAGAAAAAGGTACAGAGAACGGCGACAAACATGATAAAAGGGATGAACAGCTTCCCCATCTGTTTTACTGTCTGGAATAGCTATATTTATTCCTACAGAAATTCTCAATAAAATTTTTAAGAGTTACTGTGAAAACTTGCCATTAGTTCCATATCAACAGATATAACATTAACCCAATCTATGGGCATTACTCCTGTGCAGATTTAAAAACCCTAATGTAGTTTCATAAAAGGGATCCATAATTATCCAATAACTCCTACTCCTTGCCCAAATCAAAGTATCGGATGTTTTTTACTAAACTGCGCTAAGCATTGACATGTGCTTACTGCAAGCTAGAGATGTCTACTGAAGGATATGCTAAGGCACCCAGCAGTGAATTTGCCAATTTGCGCATATACACCACACACTAAATAAAGTATTTTGCATTTTTGTGGAAGGGGTGTATTTAAGGTAGAGAGTGGGTGTGACAGCACTACTCAACACATGGGGCATTGTGCAGGGTTAGCATTTGTGCCCTTACTGCCTATAAAGTGGGTGGCGGTAAAAGCACATGGCTACACACTAAGGCCCAGATACTATAGATGGCACCCGAAGTTAGGTGCCTAGATTGATGCACATAGACAATCTAGGTGCCCTATTTGGAACTCTTAAAGAATAGCTTTGGCTTGGTTTACCAATTACCTCATTGGTGTGAATGAAATCCCTTGGTAAGCCCAGTTTCTGTGATTTCCTTTATGCTTTGTTTAAAGTATGAGGCAGTAATGAAAGCTACCTTAAGTTTAAAAGTTCCTGGCTGTTGGATTGACTCCTGTTTGATGAGGCAACTGAACAAGCCTGGTGAGATTTATATAAAGAAATCTGAATAAAAAGACACCGCGGACTGGGAGTCACACCAGGCACAGTGTCTTCCGTGTTTCAAGAGCCTAAGAAGTGGCCTAGGTTGTCACAATTCACAGGGTTAAAAACTGTGTCATTCAGAGTGGCTAGCTATAAATTAGGCAGGTAAATTAACCTATTGGAAAAAAAAGGAAGTTTTAGGGATGGGATAGTTCAGAGGAGGGAAATTAATGCATGTTTATATTTGATTTTGATACATAATATGTTTTCTGCATATTAATTGCCCTGCAGATGAAACAGGTGCATGATTCATGGTTACTTTTCAGAGGAACGCTTCTGTTTTGCCCACTGAATCCTATGAATATGTGTTATATAAGTTTGAGCATATTTAAATAAAGCAGTGTGGTGACTGAACTGTGAATAAGTGTGCTTGGTTTTTCTCCTTAATGCAGTGTTTCTCAAACATTTTTAGCTCTGGCACACTAAACGAAGCAAATGTTTTTTGTGGCACATTAAACTGAAATTATAAAATTGCAAACCTAACAAAATATTAAATTTGAGAGTTATTTATTTAAAGTTTTTAAGCTACGTATGGGTAATTGTAACAAGGTTGAAACTAAAGTTGATAGAATAGAATTGCTAATCAATGCAATGGATGTGCTTGGTTTCGATTGCAAATGAATTCAAAAGTCGACAAGCAAACATGCATTTCATCATCCACCATCTGCAATCGTTCTCTTTTTTTTCAATTTAATTTCTGTCAGAGCTGAAAATCCAAGATAAGAAGATCCAAATGGTAACAAAGTCTTGATTGCTTTGTTGCTCAAGTTAGGATAACTACTGCATAAAAAATAATAGAATTAAAATTATTTGCCATTAGTTTTCAAGGACCAATCACATCAAAGAATGTTGCTTGTCTGGATGGTTGTATCCTTATGCACACAGACACTCATAATACATGTCATCTAGTCTACTTATCAAGGGAATTTTTAAAAAATAAATTAAAATTCTGGAATCTCTCGTGGCGTACCACTGTGCTGTGGCACACAGTTTGAGAGACACTGCCTTAAGGCAAACTGACAGCTTGGTCAGTTTGCTTCCTCTGTCACATCACAGTTGTTGGTCATGTCAGAAAAATGACTAAATATAAGAAAAAGGCTAATGAGAGACATGAATATTATACTGAAGCTACTAATTGGCATTTTTTAAAATTTTAAATTCTTCTTTATTGCAAAATATTAAACTTTAAAGCTACAACAATGAAACATATACAACATACACATATGTCTTATTCATGAAAGTAGATAGCATCCATTTATGTATTATCAAGAACTTATATCACTATCAGTTTTTATATTTTCTCCCTCTTCCTTCCTCATATATGCAACTGATTAAGAAGGATATTGCAAGTCTTTGAAGCTAAAAATGCTCAGCTTGTATCTACGCTAGCATTACACCTTTCTTCTCCATTGGTGTATGCCTCTTGGATAAAAATTTCCATGATCATGAAGACAACTCCATGTCATCTGTATAATTAGTAGTCTCTGGGAAGGGGCTATAATTTGAGAATATCTGTTGGTGGCTATACTTTATCTGTATAATTAAGCCACATAGTTCCAATGTTTTAGGTATGGACTGTCCTAGCAAAGCCCCGCAAGGCTCCTTCACTGCCAGATTTTAGACAGCACACTCACAGTTGTGGCCAAACTGTATGAACCCTGATTGTTGCAGTTGTCCAGGTCTCGCCACATCTGAGTACGTAGAACATTTCTGCCATTATGCTGTGGCTTTCTTCAGAGTGTGCTGTGTAGTCTGCAGTTTGTCTTTATATATAGTGGATCCTTAAACCTGATTGGCTGGGGCTTGACATAACTGAAGCAGTAAAGTCCATTGATCACAAATTTGAATTTTGGTGGGAAAGTTTGTGGTCACAATATTAAATTCTAGCAGGAAAAAGTCTGGAAAATTTGAGAGGGGTGGAGAAGGCGTTTGCCTCCACCCCTGCCCTTTTTGTGCTAAATTTCATTTGAATGAGTGGTGGCCATGCTTTGTTTCTGGAGAGCCCTTTATCTCCATTGAAGTTATAGGGGTCCAATAGGCCCTAAGCAAAGTAAAAAATATAGATTGACATATTGATGTCGACATACTGGGTCGAGCTGATAGTGACCAGAAGATAGTTGTCTTTAAACAGAAAGCTGCTAGGTTAGCTCTTTCAATTGGTAGTTCATGTGTCTCTAGCTTCTGGTTTGTGACCTGGATTGCTTCATCCACTGGGATTTTGATGAAGAGAGAAACTATGTCAAAACTGACCAGAATGTCTGTGTCACTTAGTAACTGTCCAGTGATAATCTCTATGAGATGGCCAGAATTTCTAACATTTAAAGCTATGTCATCAGTTAAAGTCTTTAACTTTTGGGCTAGGTAGCATGCTAGAGGGTGGATTAGAGAGTTGACTGCAATTACAGTGAGTCGCAGTGGAACCCCCAGTACGTGGATCTTGGGTAGACTGTAGAATCTAGGGATCAAGTGTTTTTTTTTCTCCAGCTTAATAAAAGTGGCATTGTTTATCTAGCTTGTTATTTCTCTGAGAATTTTCTGGAGTGGGTTGCTGGGGAGTAGTGCGTATATGTCCTCTGCTAGGAGGTTGGATATTTTTTGGTGGTAATCTTTGGTGTCCATCATTGCAGTTGTGTTCCCTTTTGTCTGCAGGGAGAATCACCAGGATTGTAGTGCTATACGTTTCTCATGCGGTAAATTGCAGTGAGGTGCCTTGGTTTGGAGTAATATCCTAGAGGTTTCTCTGCAGATGTGATCTGTTTGATCTTCAAGCAGTCCTGTGAGTGCTGTTTCTATTCCAGATATGATGCTTGTGTTGTGAACTTCATTTGGTATTATTACAAAATTTAGGCCTCTTGACAAGAGGGAGGTAATGGCTTGATCCAGTGGTTAAGATGTTATGTTGATAACAGTATTGGTAAGGGCTGCAGGTTTTGGTGTGGTTCTTGGGCAGACCTCACAGCACACCCATGATAGCTGAAACATCAGATCTACCAATCCAGATGCAGTAACACCTGGACAACTGTAACATTCATGACACCAGCCACTGAAGCCTATGAGAACATTTATGGACCGTTCTTGGATGTATGAACATCCTGGCCCTGATCCTATATATAGCGCCTGAAATTAGGCACCTAACTTAATTTTTTAATTAGCAATGAGCTCATAATTAGCAAAAATTAAAATTAATTGGGTAGTAGACACTTAATTTGGTTGGTGCTTAGTCCAAGGCACCTACTAGAAACTGGTTGTGGTTATAAGAACATGAGAATAACCTTACTGGGTCAGACCAATGGTCCATCATGCCCATCCAGGTCAATCCAGGCCAAATCCCGAATCAATAGTACCAGGCCAAAACCCAAGGTGTAGCAATATTCCATGCTACCAATACAGGGCAAGCAGTGGCTTCCCCCATGTCTTTCTCAATAACAGACTATGGACTTTTCCTCCATGAACTTGTCCAAAGCTTTGTTAAAACCAGCTACACTATCCGCTCTTACCACATCCACTGACAATGCATTCCAGAGCTTAACTATTCTCTGAGTGAAACAAAATTTCCTCCTATTGGTTTTAAAAGCACTTCCCTGTAAATTCACTGAGTGTCCCCTAGTCTTTGTAATTTTTGACGGAGTAAAATAATCGATCCACTTGTACCTGTTCTACTCCACTCAGGATTTTGCAGACTTCAGTTGTTGGAAAAATAATGGAAGTGTTGCTGAAAGAAAGGATAGTGAATTTCCTAGAATCTAATGGGTTAAAGGATCCGAGACAACATGGCTTTACTAAAGGTAAATCATGCCATACGAGCCTGATTGAATTTTTTGATTGTGTGACCGGAGTACTGGATCGAGAACATATGCTAGATGTCATTTACTTAGATTTCAGCAAAGCCTTTGACACAGTTCCTCATAGGAAGCTCTTGAACAAACTTGATGGCTGAAGTTAGGACACAAAGTGGTGAACTGGATTAGAAAGGTTTTTTCAAGGTTTCAAGTTTTTATTAATATTTGATGAATCGCCTATTTGAATTACTAAGCGATGAACAACATTTAATAAAAGTATGAGTCATATAACAACAAACAAACTAACAAAAATCTTCAATAAAACACAGACGTGAGACGGAAGGAAAGGAGGAAAAGTTACAATTTTGTCTTAGAAGAAATAAACGATCAAGGCAAAAACAAAAGGAAATTAAAGGGGTTGAAACTAGAGAATATTTTATAATAAGATTAAATGTTAAAAGCATCTCTAAAAAGATAAGATTTTAGTGATTTTTTAAAAAGTATAATATCTTTTTCGTTTTTAATATATTGTGGCATGGAATTCCACAGTTGAGGGCCCATTATGGAAAACATGTCTGATCTTCTTGTACCTACTATTTTTAAGGAAGGGACGGATAAGAGGTTTTGAAATGATGAGCGAAGTGGACGTAAAGTGTTATGGGGGATTAACATTTTAGATATAAATTGAGGTTCGTTAAAAGTCAGGGTTTTGAATATAAGTAACATGACCTTAAAGGGTACACGATGACTGATTGGCAGCCAATGAGCGTCGGTCATCAAAGGCGTAACATGATTGTATTTCTTGGCATTGTATATTAACATAATCGCTGTATTTTGAATGGTCTGTAATCTTCTTTTTTCTTTTTGAGAAATGTTGAGTAAGAGAGCGTTGCAATAATCTATTTTTTGCTATGATCAAAGAGTGGATCAGTATTTTAATTGAATTGGGGCTAAGAAATTTGGTAGTTGATCGGATCATGCGTAGCTTATAAAAGCAAGTCTTAACTATGTTGGAAATATGTTCATGATAAAGCAATTTATCGTCAATTACAACTCCGAGAATTTTTAGAGTGGAAACTAAATGTAAAGGGGTATTATTGAGCAAAAATGGGGTCTTCAAATTCGTGTCCTTTTTCCAAGTGAAAAGCATTATTTTAGTCTTTTTTATGTTTAAAGCCAGTTTGTTTGGTTGTCGGAGAGATGCCAGAGGGTGGTGGTTAATGGAAGTCACTCAGCAGAAGGAAAGGTGAGTAGTGG